>NC_051279.1:32373960-32603960 GCF_015220745.1 Sebastes umbrosus
ATCTTCTCCTCCCTCTAGTTACCTCTCTAGCTTCACCCTATTTATTTTGCCTCCGCTATCTCTCTCCGCTTTCCTTTTTCTCTCTCCTTCTGTTACTTGAAGCCATATGGTGTGATTGTAGCCATGTGTGTGCGTTTGATGATTACAGTGGTAGCTCTGTCAGATTCTGAGAAACTTTACTACAACACATGGAGGTGGCACCGACAGACGCACGCATACAAACTTGCATCACGCCAGAGATGACTCAAGATAAAGAGGAAGCAATTTCAGTGAATCTCCTCCCAATATCATGTCATTGCGGTAAATATTTTCATACCATGCTTTTGTTAAGTGACAATACCCTAAAACCACGAGGATAAGTGTTTCACAGAAATGGAAATGGGGTGATGAATCGTCTGGTTAATGGCCCTCTTCCTCTTTTCGTTTGCCTTGGGAAAACATAGCAGTGCCAAGCGTTGTGCATTGTGCTGCTGCCGGGCTCAATTAAACAGAAAGCTGTTTTGTCTTGCAAAACAAAAGAATTACGTACATTTGAAATCAAAGAAAGCTGAGCTAAACAAGGACGAGAGGTAGGAGCAGAGGGAGCGGGAGAGAGGAGGAAGAACAGTGATCTGGTTTCCTCCTTGTAATGACTTGTAGGATTTTCAGGTTTAGCAACACACTTTTCTTCATCAAGTTAATGGAAGGAGATGGGATGCTTGAAATGCATATGTAACTTGTATATTCTCACTTTATGTGAAATCATTTTGCAATCCAAGGAAATCATCTGTTGCTCCTTTGAACGTTGTACAGTAGAGAGATGAGCCAAAGAGTTTATAGTTGGCTTCAAGCTCCTCATCAGAGCCAACAAGACCATTTTCAGTGTTGTTTAAAAAGCAGAACTCCACTGTAAAAGAGCTACATCCAACACAAGGCCTTTTTTTCTGTGAAACTACCCCACAGTGATTCTATGTATTTGCTAAACCTACCAGCACAGTGAACTTAATTGACCTCCAGCATTTCTGGACTCAATTAAGCGCTCCTCTCCTGTGACTGAGAGAGGGTCTGTGCAGAAGTCTTTTCCAAAAAATCTCTGCTGTATTATTCTACCCTTCATACTGTTTGGTGCTATAGCTCTCAGAGACTTCAGCAACGTACTTTGTCAGATCACATTGTGGGAGCACAGCTGCAGGATGGTCTCTTTAGCCACAAGGTCATCCTTTCCTCCTCTTTGTGCTCTTGTGACACATACAGTAAGTAAACAGAAAAGTCCCAATCTGTTGTATCGGATTTCCTTGATGTTAAAGCTAGGGTCGGTAATCTTGAGAAACGAGCAAGCGTACGCAAGATTTAAAAAAAATCTCAGTGTTGTCAACTCTTTTCCAATGAAAGCAGCTAGCAGCACTAGCTCCAAAAGTCACTAAATCTAAAGAGAAAGTAGTCAAGTCTGCAACACTGAGGCCCTGTTCAGACCTGGCATTAGAATACGTGTCCACATGTGTCTCCACTTGTGATCAGATCTCACTTTCCCGCTCTATATGCAAATAAACACGTAGTAAACACACGGCTAATACAGCAGCCGTCGTGACGTAATATTACAGGAATGTCAGTAGTAATATCCTACATTTTCATGAATTTGGGTACATTTTATTAACATTAAAATCCGTGCCGCAGGCATCGCTGCCTTTGCCAGGCGACAGCGCGGTTCAGAGCTTGATAGCCGGAAATATCTTAGACAGTACGATAATAATGCACTTTGCGTGCCTAGTCTGATAGTCTGTAGACATGTAGCCTATAGATAAGATATATTTTGATAAAGTACAGTTGTACCGACAGGATACAGTAGAGCACAGAAGCTGTTTCCATGCCACAAGGCAAAAAAGCGCTCACGTCTGTCTGTCTATTCACATGAGGAGTGTATTGAGACCCCGCGGATCCAAGCGGGACGTCAGATGAGTAGGCGGTCTTTAATGTGGCTCAGGACACATTCACTACACACTGCTAAAAGAATGTGGTCATATGCAGCCCAGACCACCTCTGAATGTGGTCTGAGCGATCGGATCTCAATGCGTCTTGAGTGCGTTCACACCTGTACTTAGAGCTGTCCACTTGTGATCGGATCACCCAGGACGCGTGTTAAAACCAGGTCTGAAGAGGACCTGACAGCCCGTCCCTTCAGACCTCCCTCCAAAGCCAAAATTATCATTATGAACGTGAACAGCAAACATGAATGTTGTTAGTACTCACAGCTGTCAAGCTAGCAGCTTGTGGGATACTCCGGTGACGCGCAATGTGTGCACGGCCCGAATTAAATGATCGAACGGGTTTATTACAGTCCTGCGACAACCGCAGATACCAGAGTTTTTTCTCTTTTTCGTCAAGACAGTTGATTTATTGATTGCTGTTGGGATTTAATGAGAATTTCAACTAATTTAACAAAAGAAATGTTTTTGAAGAACACCACCGACCCTTCCTTTAATCCTCTCTTCTCTCATTGCTTCTCCTCCTGTTGCTCTTCTATAGTTTCCACCCTCTTCCTCCTGCCTCCTCTTCATTTGCTCTATCATGGTTGAATCAACAGCTGTGTCATGGTTGAACCTGAACGTGGGAAGGGAAGTTGGTTTGCGGTGGTGATAACAAGATTTATAAACCTCCGCTGGATGAGCTATTTGTGAATGCATCGTTACCAAACAGCTTCTTGACTGTAGTCCAACTGTCTACTGGCTGAATGGGCCAAAACTGCTCACGGCTGGGAAGTACATGCACAACCTGCAGACACACACACACATTCACAAATGCACACTAACACATCTCATTTGAACTACAGCATCTCCATTACATAGTGCAATCTCTACAGTTTAACAAGGCAGCGGTAAAACACCACCACTGGTCTATTACTGTAATTGTAGAACAGCTAATTGGTCAATTGACCGTTTGCTAAGCCACATCACCCTTAGTTGCTGTTGCTACACCTCTTATGCTTCGCTATCTAGCTCGACACAGTTTACTGTCGCAGATTTAACACTTAAATGTCATTGTTTTTTTTAAACTATGGGTCTTTTGTTAGATGAATTAAGGCTGAGACTAAAGCTAACAGATCCCAAGCAAAATGTCAAAGTTTCCTCATCAGTTGATGATCCAAGTAAATAAAAGAAATGAATTGTTTATGTGTTGCAGAGTATCTAGTTAGCTCTAGTGTTATAGTACAGAATTATATGGAAACATTTACCAAGCCTGTTTAGATGCTTACTGCGGAAAAACATGATTGGACAAGAAACACAAAGGGTAGATTTATGCTTATTTATTGTTAGTATTTTTCAAACAATTTGAGGATGACAGATGAGTCTGGAAAACATACTGTATATCTGATGAACTACAAGTCAATAAAAAGCACAGGACAGATCCACTAATGTTAACTCTGCTCCAGTCAACAGGTGGGACCGGCCCTCACACAGACTGTGTCAGTCTGGAACAAGGCTTTTTCTAACATGTAACTCCACAAAATAATGTAGTTAGCTAATGTTATGCTACCCCGCGCCATGTAAGTTTTGGGTTTTGGTAACACTCTTAGTATACCGAATATCACCGTTAGTGGTGCTCCGTGCACTCCGCTTTGGCATGTTGACCAATCCAAAGCTTGATAGAACTGCTGTTCCTAGTTTGTGGCAATCAGCAGTGTCTAAAAAAACTCACATGACGGACAAACAAACAAATAAATCAACAAATGAACAGAAGGAAAGCTCTTCACTGATGTCATGGAGAGGAGAGAAGATGTTGTCCAAGTCTGTGTTCCCTGTGTGTTCAGATACACGCCATCAATTATGGGACATCTTCCTTCTGACGCACTGACACTTGAACTCCCAATGAACTGTTGTGACAACGTCTTCTCTAATTGAATTTATCTTCTCTAATTCTCCCTCCCTCTTTCTTTCTTTCTGTCTCTCCCTTCCAGCCCTTATTGTTCTCAAAGTTGTCTCAACTTTCCAGTTCCTTCAGTGATTCTACTCCTGTCATATTAGTATTTAATTTAATTTAATTGCTGTTTTGTAATTGCTTTTCCCCATGTTGTCCATGTATCTGTTTTTATCTTTTTTATTTTTTTTATTTTTTTTCCACTCACAATGTGTACGCAATGTTAGTTACGATTGCCCAGAAGTCTTTGTAGATATTTAAATCAATTTCCCCTCACAAACACTAACCATACACTTCCTTACACACACACACACACACACGCACACACACATACACACACACACACACACACTTGTCTTTTTTCGATATATTTATTGTTATTGTTGTTATTATATATATCTTGTTCTAATTGTTTGTTATCACCATTTTGTATGTCATATTATTTATTTATATTAATCTTGTCTCTAGGTGGAGGCTTCAGATAAGCCCAGTGGGTTTTTTGCCTCTTCCTGCACTTTCTATTATTTATTTATTTATTGTTATGTTGTGTAGTCTTAAATTGTGCAAAAAAAAATAAAAAAGTTAAGAAATAAGTAAAAATGACCACAAAGTTGATTTTGTTGTAAAGATATGCTGTAAATGATCTGGAAAAACCTTAAGTGACAGCGGCTATAAGTCTGTTCCAAGACGGTATTAATATAAGCTAATAAGCAATACTGTAAGTTATTATTGGATGCACTGAAAGCTGGTAGCACTTCCACCATAAATTTGCTTCAGATAACAAGCATACAACTCGTCCAGTTCAGTCCCAGCGAGGAGGTTTAGGGATCCCACACAGGAGAGGTTTTCCAGCCATGTAGCACCATCTAGTGACTTTCTATTTTAGTCACATTTATACAGATACATCATTCAGTCTATGGGATTATAAAGTGTTGTTCTACCTTTATTCCTGCTCAAGGGAAATTTGAAGGGAAAATCTAGGATAGAGATTTAACTATTTTCTAACAAATTCTTTAGGAAAAAGACACAACCAAGTCTGTACAGTAACACAAATTCATATAGCCTTGTAGCCTATGTTCACCTTAATCAAGCTCACTCTTCCCTCCTTCCTTCATCAGTATTTTCAAGTAATCAACTTGTAGATAGATAGATAGATAGATAGATAGATAGATAGATAGATAGATAGATAGTAACTTTAAGTTTCCAGCATCTCAGTTCCATAGTGCAAACATGTTAGTAAAATGGCACAAGTAAGTAGTAGAAAGTATAAAGAAAATATACCAGATATAAAAATACCAGGAGATGAAGAAAACAGTTAAGAATGAGTATAGTGCAGGGTAACAACTGAGATACGGGACTACAAAAAATGTGAATATAGTGCAAAAAGTGATGGATAATAAAATATAGGAGATATACAGTAGAGACCAAGGGATTAAGAAATGTCAAATATGGAATATAATGCGGGATAAGAACTGAGGTAGAGAGTTTTTTGAAAATAGACTAAAGTGCAGAATAAAGCTGTACATTGTTTGTAGAATACAGTAAAATCAGTCTCTAAAGGTGCAGAGTAGAGCTGTTGGTGGTGTGCAGAATTAAAAGTAGCTCAGTCTATTAAAGTGCACTTGTAGGTTGGATGTGATCTTTCAAAAGGTAAAAAAAATGCCCCTAAAAGACGTTGTCCTTTGCATCGCTGCAGGGCGGGAGACTGTGGTAGAAATGGCAGTAAAGGAACTGACCGGAATGACCATCACCCACTTAAAAATCAAAAGATTATAGTTGAAAAAAAAAACTGCTCTGAATATTAAAATACTCATGAGTCACCGTTACTATGGAGAAGCAAGTCAGAGGCATGAATCAAAGCTGTGGCGAATTAAAAATTCTTCTTTTTTGCACTTTTTTGGAACAAAACACTGAACCGTTGTCATCCAACCATCATTGACCCTGAGTCTGAAAGTGAACAGATTTACGCTGATGGATTTATTCTTGTGTCTCATAAACTAAAGCTGTGGCTCACCGTTGGCTGCAATGGCTCACAACAGATTTTTATGTGTGATGTTTCATTCCAAAATGCACCTCGGGAGTCATAACTCATTTCTCTCCTTGTCTTTTTTTTATTTACATAAGCTTCTTATATCTTTTAACTTTTTTAAGAACCAGATGTTTTCCAACACAGTTGCTTGTTTTTATACTGATGATTTAACCTGGAGAGTTTCATGCCAATCCAAGCCTTGGAAGTGCCCCAAATGCTGATGTAAAAAACGAAGACTGACTTTTACTTCCAAAACACATCTCCACATTCCGAAATGCTTTGAGGCACTTTTTTTTTTATAGAAAAGAAAAATTCAATTATTGGGTGTATTTTTGACTGAAGCTGATGTTTGCCACATGTTGTCCTGCGTTTTTGTCCTTCAAGTGTTCAGGATTAACATTCAGAAATGAACAGAAATTGGTTGAACACAAAGCTTTTCCATTGTTCTTATTTGATAAGTCACAAATAAGTTTTTCCAAACCTCAGTTCTGGACATGTGTTTGCAGGTGTAATAATACCGGAAGCATCCGTTAGTCGGCACAATATTGGACCATGCCTGAAACAGCACTGTGCATACAAACAGACTGCTTTGCTAAGTTTGAGATTATCAGAACAATGTTGAAGTCATGTAAATGTTCTGTATATGGTTTAAAGATATGACTGCCTGTTTGCTCTGACCTGTGGAGGTGAAATCTGACCCTTAGCTGTGATGTTCTGTCCAAACTGATCAAACTGATTCTGTCTGGCCCGAGTTCCAATGGAGAACTTAATATCCAGACTGGCGAGAAAACGTCTCTCTTTCATATTCAGATTTTTGTCCTCCTATTGAGTATTTCTCTGAGGCCTGTGGGAGACTAAGAAGGCACTTCATCACATACCTTTAAAAGAGAGCAGATTGGTCTACATGTTCAATGAATTGTGTTCTGCAGGACCTACGGCCAAGAGATCAACAAAGCAGACGCCTCTTTGGATGAAAGCATTTATTGGAGATAAGAAATCAAGATTAAATTGTATCGCTGCAAGTCTTGATTAAACTAACAGAGAAAAAGCGTCGGTGACCTGACAACCGAGAGATAAATTGACCACTTTAACTCATTCAGATACGAGCTTGTAAAGGAATTTTTTGTGAAAGGATCAGAGCAGACAGACAACTTCACAAAAGACGCGAAATAAGAATATTAGAAATTCTTAACCCTCATAAGAGGTTTTGATGTCAGGGCCAAAAGAGATGAGAATCAACAACATGGTAAAACATTGAGGCGGTAAAGTAGTCTTTGAAAAACAAGGTTGGAGAAATAACCTGCTCTTGATCTCAGCTATGTTCTGACGTTTCGCCATTTTTTCCTTCATAATATGGTTGGAGACGGGAAATTTATCAGCTCTCCTTTTATGTTTGTTTTTCATCTAGCCGGGGGAATATTGTCTGAGAGCAAATATAACAGTATTAAAAATAGTCCAGCAGAATATCAACAACAATAAACTCAGTTTAACTCGTGACATCAGGGACAGCTACACTACATTCGGTCAATCAGAAACTGAACAAGCTGGCTACGAGATAAATAACGGCTGAAATGATATAAAGACATGCTGTCGCTCTCGCACAAACACATTCTCTACCACTCAGTTATTATCTTAACACATGTTTTTGTGGCAGGCAGCTGGTATTCCTAACCTTGGAAACATTCTTCATATTAAAAGTAGGGCTGTCAATGGATTAAAATATTTAATCTCAATTAATTGCATGATTGTCCAGAGTTAATTGAAAATGAATCGCACATCTTTTATCTGTTCAAAATGTACCTTAAAGGGAGATTTGTCAAGTATTTAATACTCTTACCAACATGGGACTGGGCCCATATGCTTCTTTATGCAAATGTATGCATATATTTATTACTGTAAATTAATTAACAACACAAAACAATGACAGATATTGTCCAGAAACCCTCACAGGTACTGCATTTAGTATAAAACAATATGCTCAAATCGTAACATGGCAAACTGCAGCCCAACAGGCAAACAACAGCTGTCAGTGTGTCGGTGTGCTGACTTGACTATGACTTGCCCCAAACTGCATGTGATTATCATAAAGTGGGCATGTCTGTAAAGGGGAGACTCGTGGGTACCCATAGAACCCATTTTCATTCACATGTCTGGAGGCCAGAGATCAAGGGAACCCTTTGAAATGGCCATGCCAGTTTTTCCTCGCCAGAATGTAGCGTAAGTTTGGAGCGTTATTTTACCTCCTACCTCCCGACAAGCTAGTATGACTTGCTTGATACCGATGGATTCATTAGGTTCTCTAGTTTCATATGATGCCAGTATCTTCACTCTAGCTTTAAAACTGAGCTGCTACAACCTAAAAATCGTAACCGAAGTTGTGTTAATGCGTTAAAGAAATTAGTGCCATTAAAACGAATTTGCGTCAACAAGTTATTATCGCGTTAATTTTGACAAAGTCATTCATTTGAATTTTTCAATAACATGAAAATTAAAAAATATTCCTAATATAGATCCTACGTATTCATGTACAGGCTACGTGACACAACACTGTCAAGTGTCGGCTGCTGTTCATGCAGGAGTGGAAAATGTAAAGCTGATAGAGAGTGTCTGGTTTTCCAAGAGAAATGAACTAGCTCCTATTTCTTCACAGAGGTAGATGGGAAGCCAGTGTGCTCGGTGTGTTCACAGCACCTTTCAGTACTCAAAGAATATAATATTCGGCACCACTATCAGACTCATCATGGCGAAAAATACAAGAACTTGCAAGGCCAAATGAAAACAGAGAAGACAGTTTAATTGTTGGCAGGTTTGAGGAAACAGTTTTTTTGGGGGGTTTTTTCATAACCGAGAAATCAGCGAGACATCTCAGGCTGCTCATCATCTGTTTAGTAAATGTTCATTAATTGTGAATGTTTTCAGAATGGACTTCTTTACACTAAAAGAAAGGGAACAATTTGGAGGTCTTGTTATTTATAAGTTATTATTATGCAGTGGTTTTACTGGTCCGGCCCACTTGAGATCAAACTGTGCTGTATGTGGCCCATGAACTAAACTGAGTATGACACCCCTGGCCTATACACTACAAAAAGTACAACATTTTATGCAACACATTCATGCAATTAAACCTGCAGTAGGCAGAATGTTTTGGGCATTTTTGGGCAAAAATTCCGTAATAACCTTTCAGCATATTGGAATTCAAGTGTTCTAAGTGAAATCTAGACTTCTGCTCCTCCTCATGGCTCTGTTTTCAGGCTTTAAAATATCTAGCCTGTGACGGGAGACTTTGACCAATCACAGGTCATTTCAGAGAGAGAGAGCGTTCCTATTTGCTGTGCTCCAGCTGGTGGGCGGTGCTTAGTATTTGCTCAGCTGATCCCAACATGGCTGCTGGGTCACAAAACTTTCTCATTTTACAGCTAAACAGTACACTACAAGATGATTCTGAGAACATCTGAGGAGAGAAATAGGCATTGCAGTAACAGAATATTGATTCATATTTGATCAGCGCTGCCTAGTTTGACCGTTTGACTCCGGCTCGGCTCTGATAGGTTGTTTTCCTCCGGTCCGTGAAATCTTGCAGATGCCGTTGGGAGCACCGAAGGAAGCACCGAAGGACACCAGAGAGAGACGGGTTTATAAAAATGACTTTTTTAATCATATTTGCTTCATTTCTACCCACTGCTGCTTTAATCTGCTCTACCTTTTGCATGTGATGATGTCTTAATCATCTCTATTATCAGAAGTGTGTGAAGGAGCGCTATCGCAAGTCCTTCCTTCCTGCAGCTGTCAGACTCCACAACCAGCACTGCTCCCAGTAGACCACATACACACCAAAAACTGACAATAACTGCACTATACTGTATACCGACTGTCTATCAATACTACTCAGGTGCAACTTCAATCATACTGTGCAATACTTTAAGGTGCAATTTCATTCCAATCACTGAGCAATATCATATTTCCACCTGTGCAATTGTGTTAATAGCCTGTTTTATTGTCAATACTGTATATATTGTTCCTGTTTTTTATATTACTTCTATTTAAATTATTCATATTTTATATGTCTGTCTACTTTTGTTTTGCTTTTTGCATCATGTTGTATCTTGATTTTAGTTTTTTACTGCTGCTTCTTGTTTCTCCCTTTGCTGCTGTACACTGCAGATTTCCCCACTATGGGACTAATAAAGGAATATCTTATCTTTTCTTATCTTATTATCTTGAGGCCTCCTGTAAACCTGCCGTCTGGCCTCTGTGAAAACTTCCCACTTTATTAAAATAACACTTTATCTGAGATCCTTTCATATTTAGAGTTTGGTGAATGCTGCATGAAGAATGGGATGCATGCATGGGCCAAGGTCAAAATCAGTTCTAAAGAGGATCCAGTGGAGGTCACTGTTGTTTGTGAGCTCATTGAGCCCGTCTGTGTCACTTCAGGGCAGGTTGTCTCACCAGTACTCACTGTGAGCATCAGCTGACCTCAGGCTAACCTTTGTGGATCCAGATGTTGAGTGTGTTTTCAGTGTGTGTGTGTGTGTGTGTGTGTGATGATGCAGTTATCCCCCCACTGCAGCTTCCACTTGAGGAAGCACACTGCAGCAACTCCTCACCTCACATCACATGCAGAGCCTACACAGAGAGAGAGAGCAAGAGAGAGAGAGAGCGGGTGGGCGGGGTGAAGCAGGGAGGGTGGGACTAGTTTTAGGGGGTGGGCTTAACAAACGCCCCCCTCTGCTACTTTAATATTCAATTAGCTCCGAGCGGAGAGGCAGGCGGACAAGTTGAGGACAACAAGACGCAGTTCATTCATTATAACGCCTGCTTCATGGAGCCAGCAGCAGCAGCCCTCCTGCACAGAGGACACACAGTTGTTCCACTTTCCTCCCCGTGTCTGTGAACTTTCCCCGGCTGTAAACACCATGGAGCCGCTGTGGACGGACACCGGCGCTCCGGTACGGCATGCAAATACGTACTCTGACGTCGGCGATCATGTGGCTTTTGGCGTAGATCCTCCTTGTGATCGCCAGTTTTCTCTTTCCTGTCGCCTGTTGTCTGCTCGCTTATTGGAGCGCGTTTAAAACCTGATCGCTTGCTTTAGCAGTCTCGTTGGGATCGTACCGCACTACCGGAGCATCGCGCCAAAACCGGTGGGCAGGTAAGAAATGATTAAACTCTTCCTCTTTCTCTCTAACGCCCCCCTCCTCCTCCTCCTTCAGAAAGTCCCTCAAGTTAAAGCAGCTAGTTGTTATTGAGCCTGCCTCTTGTGTCTCTCTGTGTCCTCTAGAGCTCCTACCAGCCTCCCGCCTCTCTATTAATATTTTAACTTGTCTAGCCGAATGAACTTTGCGCGCACCTTCACGGTTACACGTTTATACGGTTACACGTTTACACCTGCGGAACCACACAATGTGTCCGCCAACTTGTTAATTGGACGTGTTCTCCCCCCCCCCGTGTGTGTGAGTCCCTCTCCGGTACCGGTGGTACCGTCGGTACCGCAGAGGGAGAAGAAGAGAGCAGAGAAACACCGTGTCTACTTTTCCTCCTCCCCGTGTCGACATAACCAGCAAAACATGGCCGTCCTTTGCCGACATGTTGTTACGTCGCTGGCGAGAAGGGGGAACATTTTGGGGGTGGAGGGGGGAGTGTTTTTCCTGTGCACCCCCACCGTGTCACAGCTCATCTCCGGGCTGCTGGCCGTCCGTTAAAACTCCTCCACCGCCGCCGGTGGGTCCGCTCCCGGTCGGCGTTCGTTGCTTGTGTTTGAGAGCAACTTTCAGAGTCCGACGTTGTTTCTACACTTTGATTTGTGCGTCTCTCTCTCTCCCTCTCTCCCTCTCCCTCTCCCTCTCTCTCTCTCTCTCTCTGTGATGAAGGCGGAACGTTCCCCTGGTGATGCCTCCTCTTCCTCCTCCTCCTCCCCCCCACACACAGAGAGAGACAGACTTACTGCAGGCAGACAGACAGATAGACGCGCACAGTGCTGTGTATGTAGCAGAGACTTATAACTGGATGTCCTGCCAGTGCGGTAGGTAGGCGTGTAACTGCTGTAAACAGTCAGGCGTGGTTCTTTTTGATTCAGAATATGAACTTTGGTGCTGATGAACCCAGTGGCCCTGGACTGGAGGCTCCTCTACAGTCAACCCTCTCTGAGTGTCCTCACAGCACCCTGCACAACCTCCTGAAGGGAGAGGGCTAGTTTGATTTATGGCAGTGTGTTGTGCCTTCATGTTGCACTGCATAATATAGCACGAGTGTAGAGATATGAGCATATGCACATGTCATAATTACAGTATAAACACATAAACAGTCCATAGTTTAAACAGGAAACTCTACTTGCTCTTGTAGGCCGGTGTATCATCTACCAAGTGTTCTGGTTTATTCCATCGTTGTCTCAGGTAACAGTACATTTCATACAGTACGTTGTCATATAGGTTTATTATCGGGTAGATCATGCCATAACGTTTAAAGGCAGGGTTGACGATGCTCTCCAGTCTACACTATTTGTTCTATTGGTTGAAATAGTCTTTACACCCCGACAGCGATCCATTACTGATGAGCTCTGAAAGAGGACCGGAAAAGAGCTGTCATCTGTAGCTGCTGTAATCCTGTAAAAACGTTTATCAAACACTGCCTCGCGGTCCGCTTGGAAAGAACCAATCCGATGCCTCCCTGCTCGTACTCTACCCTTGGCGTGCCGAGGGGAGGGTGGGGGGGTTTAGACAGAGCTCCTGAGGCAATGCTATTTTCACATTATGCTAGCTTTACAACATCGTCCACCCTATCTTTAAGTTTGAACTTAATAAGTTGGGAGTTGCATGTCTCCCATCAGATATCAGTGCATTCTACATAATTGGTCTTATTGCTTTTGGTTTGGTGTTGGTGCCGGCACCGTCCATATAGAGAGACGAAGTCCCTCCCCTTCCGGTGGACCACCATGGGACCTTATTTTGGAAAAAATATATACGGTAGTCAACGGAGAGAGACAAATATTTTTTTGACCCCGTTTGAATGTTCTATGAATCACACATAATGTTTGTCAATTTAAAACATAATTTTGCAAGTCAATAAAGTCCCAGTTTGTAGTATCATTTAGTTTAGTGTGAAACCGCTCAGTGAACTACATCTCTCGTCTTTCACATTATACGTCACCAACACTAACTAGCTAGCTAACTCAGCTGTGTTCCACACACAAATGAAACGTCATCTCACCTGATGTGTTTTATCTAGCGACTCCTGGTCTTTTATCTGCCGGGAAGAGAAAGAACGAGCAAGACTCGTTGCTGGTGTGAGTAACGTTACATCCCATCCCAGTAGGAAACACACAGACATCGTAGCTTCAGAGAGAGAGACGTCACTTACGCGATTGTTAGGTGTGTCGTCTTTTTAATTACGTATTTTCACAGTCTGATACTTCAACAGTTTTACAACAAACGGAGACTTTTCTCGACTTGCAAAATGTATGTTTTAAATACAAACAAGACAAACATCATCTGTGTGATTCATGGAGCAATTCAAAATAATAGAAATAAGGTCCCATGGTTGTCCACCGGAAGGGGAGGGACTTCGCCTCTCGATTAAGCGTTTTGTGTATCGGCAATGACTTGACCCATCCACATTAAATTCAGTTTATTTGTCAATGTTATTATAAAATTCACTGAATTCCCTCAAGTAGGGTTGGAAATTAGCACCAGCCACCAGTCAAATGCTGGTATAATATGCAAGTGGCTGCTAGATTTGCTTCACTCACCAGCCAAAAAAAACACTGGTAATCTATTGAGCGGCTGGTAGATTTTGGGAATCCAGTGGCAGGTGGACAAAAAAGTTAACTTCCTGGTTACATTCATTCAGTCACCGAGGGGCTGCCAACGCACAGCAATCACTGACCTCACGTTACCTGACAGGAAAATATTCTAGTGAGTTCTGTGCAGTTAGATCTACATATAGTCATGCAGATTAGCACTAGGTACTGGTTCATACCCTAAATTGAGGTATTGGGAGAGGAAAAGTTGGATCGGTGTATCCCTACAAACATACATCTAGAATTGATTGGCCTCTAATTGTGTTCTACTCTGTATTGCGTATGGAAATAATAATGGTTTGATTTGGGTTTGTCCTAAATAACGTACACATAACTATTGGTGGTGCTGATGATGAAAATGAAAGTGATAAGCAAGGAGAAAGTAACCCATTACTATGACAATTCCAAGAACAGAGACACTGTGGCTCCCAGCACCAGTTACAATCAGATATTGACTGACAGCCCGTAGGTTGAGATTAAAGTACCATTTCTTATCTTGCATCATGCCGGTTGTGATAAACAGCCTCTGACACAGATTTACTGTGTCTGTTTAATGCACCTGTTCATCAGTGTCTCCGACCTTTGACAGGTATACACACTCAGTCCCTACAGGTGGGCCAATTAATTGAAAAGCATTTAGTGTCTGTTATAGATACTGCTTTCTCTAAGTCAAGCTGTCACACAGTCTGTATTCACACAGTCTGATGAAATATCTTGTTCATTAGACGACATTCCCCTCACACTGGGATGACCTACTACGTTGTATTTCTAAACACTCCTTGATCAACAGCCCAACGGAGCCCAATCCGTAAAAAGATGTAAGTGGGTTTGATCACAGCGCTGTTAACCCCCCCTGCCATACCCGTTACCAGCAATTCCTCTGGGTATAAACTTGGCTTCGCTCGCTAAGCCACGCACTCTTGCTCTTTCCATGTGAGTAGAAATGTGTCTCATGTTTGTTCTTCACATGCTTTTCCACGTGTGATCTGCCAAATCACAGATAATGTTATATAATTCAGAACGACAACCGGCTCATTTTTATTGGTGGCTGAACAATCAAAGAGTTTCTGTTGATAAAAGTAAAACCGTCACATTTCAAATCAGTTGCTCAGCGTGTTGTGTAGCCAAGATGGCCAGAAATAGGTGTATAAGAAATGAATATATGCAGTTAACCCACCTAATTAAAAGAAACCTGTTGTGTATTTGCTTGCCCAAACAAATTGACTGTTGCCAAGTCAGTGTACTAGAAAGAAGTGGTGAATATATAAAGGATGACAATTTAAAATCCCTATTGTCGTCTGGCGTTGGGCACATAGGACATTACTGAATTGTTTTTACAGTTTGACAGATGCAAGATTAAGGCTGTTTAAATATATTTTTGGGGGGAAATTGTTATTCTCAGTATTGCTCAAGGGATTAGAGAAATGCACAGATGTCCCCACCTACCTTGTTGTCCATAACGTCAGTGATTGTCCCATCATCACTACGCTGTGAAAGAGAGAGAGAGAGAGAGAGCATTTTATTAAGGAGGGATTTTCTGAACAGCTTAAAATCATTTGGTTTGTTTACAGTCAGGAGTTTGGCAGCTATTATTTTTTTGAAGAAGTGGCATGAAAAACAAATTACCCTCATTGAATCGCCTATTTTTTCCAGTCTTGCTCAACCATGCGGCGTTTCTCGATGTACTGTGACCTCTTAGAATGTCACAGCCAAAACATCCAGCTGTGAGGTGATTCGCTCTATTTGTTCCTAGAGGCGTTTATTCCTTTACTGTAGTCAGATGGTGGAAAAATGAACAAGACTCAGTCTGTCAGATTCATTTAAATAGAAACCGTCGGTATGGTCTGACAGGGAAGAAAGTGCACTACAGTCAAACATCATTTGTATGAATGACGCGTGAGATCCGACGGTTGACAGTCGTCTTACCGCCAGATGTTGCATGTGTCAATCATGCTAGCGAGAGCTATTGAAATTATTCGACGCGCTTTCTGACAGCTAACAGGAACTAACCTGGAGCAGAAGATTGACAGTAAAACAATGAGAAAGTGTGTTTGTTTTGGTAAATTAAAGGTGTCTGGAGGCAGTTAGTCCTGTTTCAATGCTGTGGGAGAAAGCACATGATGTGTGTGTGTGTGCTGCTAATGTTCTAACTGTTTGAGCCACTGACAGATGCTCTATCAGTATTTTACTTATAGTCAAATTCAAAGTTCATCTGTGTCTAGAAAACCCGCTGTATTTCACATCATGTGATAAAATGACCTTTTCCTTATTTTTAATCATGCAAAAATCTAAATTGATCCTGTTGGCTCTCAGTCTCCCCTTTAGCCGCTGAGCTAACATTGCGTTAGCTAATGTTGCAAGACTGACAGGACAAGCTGCGGAAATATGTCAAGTGATAGTAATATTAATGTGACGTACAAGGGAGGGATTTGGTTTTCGATCTGTTGGCGTTAGCTGTCCAGCACTGACAGACAGCTATATAGGTAGATGATGACGTGCTAACGCTATGCTAACGATTGTTTATGGACCAACAGACACATCACTCTTTACTTTGTAAAACCAGATAACAGCCAATAGTTCATTTTGTAGTTTTACTAACTCACAAAATATCCTGCCCATGGCTTTTATGGGGTCAATTGGGCACAGAGAGGTTGTAGTGATGGGACATTTTATATTGTTAAAGGGGTCATAGTTGTGATGGTTGCTCAAACGCTGGCTGTTGATATTGGACTTGTGGTTGATTTTATAGGAGTATTGGTGCCTTCAAATGGGGTCGTGTTTACCGTGTTTACGAGTTGGGCCCATGTGAACGCCCCGTCATGTCGTATTCACGACCTCGGAAGTGGAAAGTTTCTGAAATTTCCGACTTGTGACGTGTTTTTTCATGTTGACAGAAATGGTGGAAGTTATGGAAGTTATTTTTTGCATAATAAGTTAATATATTGTAAATTTAGCCGTATATTGTTTTTCTTAGTAATTTTACATGTCTGAGGAAAATGTTGATATACCCATCTTTCTCCTCTGTCATTATGCCTTTGCATTTAATGCATTATGTTACCCACTTGCTAGCTTGCTAAATTGTTAGCCTCTGTGGCTTCTAGCTATGAACAGTAACGTTAATATTGCCGTTGCTTAGCAGCGGAGTTCTCACGACTTAACCACTTCAACGCCACGCATATCGTGTACACGACTTTCCGTGTAAATACAAGCTTCTTTTGAAGGCACCATTAATTACAATGACTGTTCACATGCACACTAATATTCCACTATTATTCCGAATATAACAATATTCTGAATTTGATACGGGTCATGTAAACAGCATATTCCGTTTGGATATTCTGAGTTAGGCCTTATTCTAAATGGAGCATTTTCAGATTAATACATGTGGGATATGCCGATATTATTCAGGATTTAGGAGCATTCTTTGGACATGTATAAAGCGCATTCGGAATATGTGTCTCAATTGGTGGTTTTACGGCAGTTTGCGACACACGGCCTCGGCTGTTTACGTCCAGCTCTGTGAGTTGAACACAAACCAACTAGCCGACAGTTTGCAGAGGTTGAAGGAATGAAAGAGGGAGGCCGTCACCGGTTACGTTAATCAGAGTATGCACGGCTGCATGTAAACGTGAATATTAGTGGAATATTCATTTTCATTAGCCATGTAAACAGCTTAGTAGGAACATTGTCTTTTTCGGGAGTAAAGGCAAAAAACTGAATATTTTGTGCATGTAAATGTCAGTGAAGCATAATACCCATATTTACTCTGTGATTAGGCTTTGCTGACAGAAGTACCGTATGCTGCACGTGGGACAAAAAGTCTTGGTCCCGTATTTTGGTGTTTGGTTGAGCTCAGACCTCTTTATTCTACGATGTGTGGCTGTTATTTGTAGAGTCGTGCCAGCTGACCTATGGTGGCTTTCAACAAGTTTGTCACATTCATCAGGAACATCCAGCATTTCCTTACTGCACATCACACTTCCACATCCAGTCCAGAGCTATATAATGGCTGTCCGTCCTTTCTCTCGGTGAAACACTGGAGTGAGTCATCGCGAGTTGGAGGACGGAGGTTGCTGTCATCACGTCCTGTCGTGCTCAGCTGGGCTCTGCGATGACATCACCAACATCTACGCTGTGCTTTTGTTCCTGTGTTTTTAGGTTCAGGTCCTCTCTTCGCTGTGCCTCCACCGGTGTCTCAGACGTGTTGTTAGGTGACTAAGGCAACCACAGAGATGAGCTCATCACCTGTAGGTGGGGCTGAGAGGGAGAGCGTCATGGAGGGAAGGAGACAATTAGAGAGGCAGAGCTGAAGGGTTACATGGGGACAGGAGGAGCGGGAGCATGAAATCAACACGGTATGAGAGAGGACGTGTGATGTGTGAGAGAGGCAGAGCGATACAGAGGAAGAGTTACGCTGCAGGAGAGTGACGAGAGAGGAAGACAGAAGTGAGAAGCCGATGGAGGCTGAAGGCCCAACGTGCACCTTAATCTGTAAAGGCAATTTTCCATGTTGGAGTCAGTTTTTGGTGTAAAAGGCTGCAGTTTGCTAGCTCAGGACTATGACTGCCCCCTCTCAGACTAATCGGTTGTTTTGTTTTTTTAACGCTATTTTCATGCTGAATGACTTATTTCCAAGAAACATATGTGTCTGGTAAACACAAAATTCTGATTAAGAAAACTCTGTTTTGCAGATCTGTCGATTAAATCATACTAGCTGCTAGTCGACTAAGAATTTCTTTGGTCGAGGTCAGCCCTTCTCAGGACCTAGTTGGATTCCTGAACATGTTCAACCCCGGCCTTAGTGGAAACCAAAGCAGCAGCATTTCCAGGTAAAGAACACAAAAGTTCCCAATGCTCTTGATGGCTTTATGTGTCCACCAAGGCAGGGGTTCCAGGGACCCCTTAAAGGGGAGACAAATTTCCAAGGACCCCCTCATAATCGTAACACCAATTAAGCATAATGCTTACTACCATTTGTACTCTTAGAGGCCATTGGAACTATTTGTATTCTAAAACGTTTCAACCTAAATACTTCAGACCTTGATTTTTTGAATAGTCGTTAAGTTATAAAAAATCAAATAGTTTATGCGACTATTTGTCCCGTCTTAAAACATATATATTTCCCTTGTATTAACCGTTGCAGGCGTTGCCTGGTAGTAACGTTACTACCGGTAAAACGTCAAGGCCTATGGAAGGAGGCTGGGACACGGGCGGGCATGGGTACAACACAGGCGCAGTGTAACTGGAGCTGCAGTCGTGCGTTGCGATTGGCTCAATTTCGGCGAGTGCAGACCAGATTTTACTGCGCATGTGTTGTACCCCAAAGATATGACGCGTGACCTATCAGCTGATCCAGCAGCGGAGCATCTCGTCATTCAAACCTGACAGAAACAAAATAAAACTCACCAGAACCGTCGTGGTTTGTCTTTCCACCGGCCTCTTCACTGTTCCAACAATATGGTGGAAAAAACCCCTCTTCATCCACAGCGTTAGATGGGAAAATGTGCCGACACGACATGTCGTTTTCCCCCCTGTGTCTGTCTCTCCACACGGAGCAGCTGCTGCAGGGGGGTGGGTATGCATGTGGCGATTATTTGAATAATCATCAACTAATTCCCAGTGATTTTCAAATAGTATTTTTGCTTGGAATGCACACCCGTAGGTAACACCACTTTGTTTTGCCCTGATATTCAGGTTGCTTTGTAATCCGATGTTGCTTTAGCTTGGCCGGCTTCATGGCACCTGAAGACACAACACATACTAGTCTTCTGTCGTTGTCTCTTGATGTAACTGTCGTCATAGTTTCTCAGTTTAGCTAGTTTGGGCTTAGCGTCACCTGACGATGTGGACTGACTCAAATGTTTCTCCAAGCTCGCCAGCTAGCTAGCTGGCTACTAAGCTAAGCTAAGCTAAACTAAGCTAAGCAGCAACAGGAACGGTTTGTTGCGTCCTGAGTGAAGGGACTAATTCATGACGGATTGACATGATGTGTCACAATCATATCAGAGTTTACATTAGCCCAAAGCTAACATGGGTGGTAGTAATGGACACAATATGCTGGTTTTATTGGTGCAAATAGTCCCCGTCTGTAGATATGTACTTTTTAATGATACAGCACAATTTTATAATTTATACCAAATTATTTCGCGGAGCCCCTGAGAGAGTGCCACTGGACCCCACTTTGAGGGGTCCAGAGGGGTTCTGCTATTCTTCATCGAAATCTTAACGTAAAACTGCAGTAGAATATAAAGAATTTAAGGTACGTCTGTGGACGTTCATATGTCAGAAATCCAACCGAACCAGAGGTGTCGCAAAGAAAACCGGCGACATTGAGAGAGCCGGAGAGTGACAAAGGAAAGAAAGAAGACACAAGAGGACAGAATGTCTAAGCGGTGTGAATGAGAAACAAGAGACAGCCTCGGAGTGAGAGACGGCGAGATAAATGTGTGTGTGTGGGAGAAAGAGCAGCAGCGGACCCCGTTATTAGTATCTGCAGTCGGGCATTTCATAAGCCGTGTATTTTATTAAAGACTCATTGCTGCATTGATTATTATTTAAGTCTATGGGTGTAAAGCTGTTTGTCCAGCGGTGTGTTTGTGCGTGTGTAAGCATGTATTAAACTACTTTACTACTAGTACATCATCCAGCAGTCAGAGGGCTCGTCTCTCGTTGCCACTGCAGTCTTTTACATCCTGAAAGTGCTTGTTTGACAAATTGGATCCATAACGACCACTACATGCAACTGTCGAAGTTAAAAGTTAGTTTCACGCCCGTGCACACAATCAGTGTGTCATGTCGGTCGTTCGTGTGTGTGTGTGTGTGTGTGTGTGTGTGTGTGTGTGTGTGTGTGTGTGTGTGTGTGTGTGTGTGTGTGTGTGTGTGTGTGTGTGTGTGTGTGTGTGTGTGTGTGTGTGTGTGTGTGTGTGTGTGTGTGTGTGTGTGTGTGTGTGTGTGTGTGTGTGTGTGTGTGTGTGTGTGTGTGTGGTAGTTCTCCTCCCATCCCACTGCGTCCTCCAAAATTTCAAGTTTAGAAAAAAAGGAAAGAGCAGGGGAAAGGAGAGAGAGAGAGCTTCACTAAAAGGCCTTCTGCACTGCACCACGTCAGCCGCTGGCACAGCACAGACACACCCCTCCTGCCAGCGTGAGGCCAATGAGGAGAGGCTGGAGACAATTCTCAAGCCACACCCACTGCAGGGAAGACTGAGATTGACAGGTTGGAAATCTGGCCGCACAGTAGCACTAAATGCTCGCTAACAAACACTAAATAAAGAGCTCCAAAGTCTCCCAAGCATTCTCATTTGGACTCAATATGTACGTCCCTCTCTCCCGTGGAGGACATACTGTACACAACAATAAGAGTATTTAACCTAAACAACGGACCTCATGCAGCAACTTCAATTTCTCTTCATTTTCTGTTAAGAGAAAAAATTAGTGAAGTCAACTCCAGATGCACTAAACGTTCTTAACCAACAAAATCTGCTCTTACATCAGGTGTGCATCATAAATTGGAGGCATGTGGACGATTGTTTATTATTAGCATAGGTAACGCCCCATAAACACTACATAAGAGCAGGTGTTGGATGTGCCAAATACTCTGGCAGATGCCCAGGAATTGGAGAGCTGCCACCAAAAATGCTGTAAGAAAAGAACATAAGTAGATAAATAGATAGATAGATAGATATTGATCTAAAATTCATAGCATCTGAGAGCGGTATGTAAGCCATTCAGAAGCTGAACACACACAATATCATCCAAAGGAAAAGGGGATCAATGGATCAATAGTAATTTCTCTAGCCCACAAATTAAGTAATTTATTTATTATTCTATTTGTTTATAGTAATTATAATTACTCTAAAACATATATGTTTATATGATATTCATGCATTTTTTTATGTTCCTCAAATTTAAAACTTCTTTGCGTTATACAAACAATTTGTGGACTGTGAAAACAAGATGTTTTTTTTCTTATCTTGGTAAGCGTGCTCTCGACTACTGGTAAAATATTCTCTTATCTCAGAGAAGAACAAGCAGTCCCAGAAATCAGTGGGTACTAACAATATAAGAACAAATCGTGGAAACAAACAAAACTAAGAGGACATTTGATCTTATATTGCTTCCTGCATGAGGCCAGATATATCACATTGCATTTGTAGTGATTACATTGTGGGAACCAATTGGAGTGAAGTTTTGCAGAATCCCCTCCCACGTCCGTTGTCATTGTGACCTAATTTGGAGGCTGCTGGTTGGGTGCGAGATGACCCTTGCCCTACTCGGCTTGTGTTCCACGGTGCATTTACTGTAACTAAAAACTCCCATTTTACTCTGCCCAAACAAAAAAAAAAGAGCATATTTGCGGTATAAGCTCTTAAAAGTTGACATGGTAGAGAAGAAGGTTTCCGTGGGAGAGCTGTGTGTTTGGCTCTGCATAAGTCCATTAGGGAGGGTGAAAAAAGGAGCATAGAGCTGGACGGGGGAGGGGGGAGCGCAAATAGGACAGAAAAATCAAGTCAAGGGGGGACCCATTATCATGGACGCTGAATAGAAATGTTCAAGAGGGATGGTTAACCCCGGTATTATTCCGTTTGCTGTAATGAAACTGCCCCGCACCCCATCTGCTTCTCATTCCCACTCGCAGCCCCCGCAGGGATCAAGTGAATGCTCGCTGACGTGTTGGCCCATCGTCATCGGGGTCACTTTGTGAGTTTATACGGGGTTGCAGCAACAAACTGAATTGAGACTGCCTCACATGTTCCATGGCGGTGTGTGCGTTGGATGCACGTCAGTTCCTGATGTTGAGCAGGAAACGCAAAATGTGAGGAGCCCACCATAGTTTGACTCTCATGTTTGCTACAAACTGTGTAAAACAGCTTATTTTCAGTCTATTGCTGGAGTATTGGTGACTGTTAGATTTGGAATAAGATAATCATTTTGATTTAGATAACGCGTTAACGCAAATTCATTTTAATGTCAATAATTTCTTTAACCCATTAATGCAACTTGTGATTTTTAGGTGGTAACGGGCCAACCATGTCATACTAGCTTGTCACGAAGGAGGCTAAATAACGCTCCAAACGTACGCAAACTTTTGGCGAGGAAAAAATGGCATGGTCATTTTCAAAGGGGTCCCTTGACCTCTGACCTCCAGATCAGTGAATGTAAATGGGTTCTACGAGTCTCCCCTTTACAGACATGCCCACTTTATGATAATCACATTCAGTTTGGGGCAAGTCATAGTCAAGTCAGCACACTGACACACTGACAGCTGTTGTTGCATGTTGGGCTGCAGTTTGCCATGTTATGATTGGAGCATATTTTTAAAAAAATCTCCCTTTAAGGTGCATTTTGAACAGATAAAAAATGTGTGATTAATTTACAATTAAATATTTTTTAATCAATTGAATACATCTGGAGAAGGTAAAATATTTTTATCATGTACAGAATTAGTTAAATGGTGTAAACATTACCGCCATGCAGAAAAAGTGGAGTTGAGCTGGATTTTAAACATCGCTGCTGTCGTGACACTGATTGACCTCTGCTGGGTTTCAGCTCCTGGATACAAGCGCACACGCACGCTTTTTTTTTGTTGGTTACAGTGTTGCCATAGTAACACAACCATCAGCAGCAGAGTGGGTGACACTTTGGGATATTTTTATAGCTTGCCCATTGTGTGTGTGTGTGTGTGTATGTGTGTGTATGTGTGTGTTCAGCAAGGAGACGGGTCTGTCCGTGTGAGACTCGTGTCTGTGTTCAACGTCATGTGAACCAGAATGAACGGACGACTGGATTCTTGATCCGGCGCAGTGTCGTCTGCTTAGCAGTGTTTCCATCACGCTGTACTGTATATAGGCCACTGTGTCTCTTCCAGGGCTCGTAGATTGAATACGGTCACAGCGGTGATGACCAGTCTAGCTTTCTGTTACTTCAAGGAGAAAGTTTGGCAACTTGTCACAAAAGCTGGCGGGGGTGTGATATTGCAAAAGTAGTCCCTGCTGTAATGGGTTGAATAAAATACTGTTGGAAAAAGTGCTGATCTTAAAAAGTGAAAATGTGCAATATACACATTATATTGGGAAATTTGCTGATGTGACAAACTTTGCTCATATTGAGAGAGCATGTAGTAAAATCTGCTTTGTCACTCCGATACATATATCAGTATCCGCATATATGTCAGCCAATAAGTAAGAAGAAGTTGCAGTACAATAATATGAGGTGCCCTGGTAGCTCACCCGGTAGAGAGCGTATCATTAAGGAAGTTCATACTGCAGCCCGGGTTCATCCCCTCCCCCCCCCCACTGCTTTCTTGTCAGTCTCATCTCTATCAAATAAAGAAATGCCAAAGAAAAGTACAAAAATATGTTTGAGGTAATTTAGAAACATTGTCACTATAGAGTGCTGCAGGAATGAGTCCTAAAACACAGAAATGACTTTGCACTTCCGGTTCCCTCGTCTCAAAGTTGATGGTTTGTTGAATGGGTTTTTGGTTAGATCCCTGAAGGGCTGTTGTAAACACAAGCTTAAAGCTGCAGTAGGTGAGATTGGAGCAAATATCATTTAAAAAAAGTTATTTTTATAAAACCTGTAACCTGTAACCTGAAAAAAATCCTGTTCCTCCGGTGTCCTCAGTTGTCCGCTGTGTCCTCCGGTGCTCCTAACGGCACCTGCAAGATTTCACAGACCGGAGGAAAACGAGCAGTAAGAGCTGATCCGATGTCTGCTGCCGTCTATGAGAGCCGGCTGTCAATCACTCGCGAACTCCGACCAAACGGTCAAACTAGGCAGCGCTGATCAAATATGAATCAATATTCTGTTACTTTAATGTCTATTTCTCTCCTCAAATGTTTTCAGAATCATCTTGTAGTGTACTGTTTAGCTGTAAAATGAAAGTTTGTGACGCCGCCACCATTGTGAAATCTGTTGAACGAACGCCAAGTTCCGGTCACATGACTGGAGCACAGCCAATAGGAACGCTCTCTCTCTGAAATGACCTGTGATTGGTCAAAGTTTCCCGTCACGGGCTAGATATTCTAAAGCCTGAAAACAGAGCCATGACGAGGAGCAGAAGTCTAGTTATCTCTCAGAACACTTGAATTACAATATGCTGAAAGGTTATTATGGAATTTTTGCCCAATGATGCCAAAAATATACTGCCTACTGCCACTTTAAGATATTTTAACGTTTTGTTCTACGATATAAAATGTGTCAGTAAATATCCCACTCGTGAATTTTGAAGCTTTTCCGTGTCTTAAAAAAGGCGGTTGCTAACAAGTGTCTAAACGAGACAACTAAACGTCATCACGCCAACTCGTCCTCCTTCACAGCCTCGTTGTGTATACTCACTCTCATGTGACCTGGGTGTAGCTTGTTTATAGCCTAACGTTAGCTGTTTGCTTCTGGCGACTGCATTCACTCTTCAAAAGTCATAGAAGTAGTGTTAATTTGTGGAAATTATCTTGCTGAACAAAACGTGCAAGTATCACAAACGTGTTTGCCACAGAGCTGATTTTCTGCAATTTCTTCAAGACGCAACGGAACAATTCCATTGACTTGTTGTTGAGGGAACCAGGGTGATGCTAACTTCCTGGTTAGCCTACAAAAATACGTCCTCACTGCAGCGCCGCATTAGTTTGTCCCCCACAAAGACCTGACAAGATTATTTCCCAACTGTTGTACGTATCATCTTGGTCCCAATTTTGTAATGATTTAAAGCAGCAGGTTAACTTTTTGGGAAATGTGCTTATTGACTTTCATGCGAGAGATCCTCACTGAAACTGCTTGTTTATGTTATGCCTGTGTATATATATACAGACATTATAATAACAGGGATGTACCGATACCGGGTATTGGGCCAAAATGACTCAAAAAGCTTGATCGGGTATCGGGGTGATGGGGCCGATCTATTCTATTCTATGTTTATATACTACATACATTACATACTGGAATTTTAATCCCATTAAAATGTTTACAATTGAATTGTAATTCATGTTAATTTTGAAGAAGTTTTTACCAAGTTGCTGGAGTACGAGTTATTATTTTAATACAATTCAATAAATTTATATCTATGTATTTATTAGTTACATTTTGTTTTACAGAGTTAGTAAAGCAATGTTTAAGTCGAGCCTGATGTTGCCTTATACATAAAAGAATGATCCAGTTTATTGATCAGACACTGGTATTGGATCGGTATTCTGTATCGGCAAATACCCAAAGCAGGTATCGTTATCGACACTGAAAAAGTTGGATCAGTTCATCCTTAAATAATAATAAAAACAGCCAATATACCGATGCTATTTTTTTAACCACTCGATATATCAGTAGGTTGGGTTCTAGTGAAAAAACAACCTATTATTTCCATCAATTATCCTCGTCTCGTCTCGTCTGTATCCCAGCCCAGCAGAAGTAGCGCCGCTCTGTTGCTATGCAGAACGTAGCAAGCACTCAAACACAGTGCAGCACCGCTTTGCTCTAGAGGAGGCGCGTGATGAGATTTAAATCAATTCTGCGACGGTCCGAAATTCTGCCTCTTCCACCCCTGCTGGTACACGATGTATTAATGGTGGTGCTTCTCCTCACCCACACAATTCAGACACACACACACACACACACACACACACACACTGTGCTCCTTACTGCAGTGGCTGACATGTGGACCAAGCAGTCAGGAGGGAAAACCCACCCCGTACAGCAGTGAGTGCACTCCCTCTGTGCAGTATGTTTTTGTTACTTAATACAAAGTGTGTGACGGAGCTTCAAAGTTGTAGTTAATGTAACAGAGAAGTCATGTCACTGTTGCAGTAAGTGTTTCTGCAGCTGGTGGTTTCTACGCTGCTTTTCTTGTGTTGTCGTGCTTGTTATTCTAGAGCCCCCCCCCAGTGTTACTGGCTGGTTTGTACTTCAGGCAGGGCTTCAAGTGCGGGAGCCGCAGAGGTTGCCATCCTTCCATATGCCTTTGTGTTTGTGATGCCTGAAAACTCTGGCACTCGGTTGGCTCCGTCTCTACATTTTAGGCAGAGCGTGGCCTTGCAAGAGACTCAAGTGCACCTCAACAGTCTGGCTGGCTGCATTATGAAATTGCATAACTGCGTTACGTAAATTATCATATCAGCAGTGTGCACTTGTTGCCTTACATTTCCCACATGAAGCATGGGCTTTAACCTCACATATGCTCTCCTTACTAATGTGCAACAGTGGGAGTAAGTCACACGTGCAAGTCACAAGTTACTGTGGTGAGAATCAAGCAAGTTGAGTTCCTGCTGCAAGTCAAGCAAGTCACAAGTCAAGTCTTATGAAATTCTGATCTACCTCAAATTAACCCGACGAAGTAAATGCTGACCACCCCAACTATAAAATGACAAAAAATAAAATTACAATAAAATATTTCTATATTTAAAGGGACTATTTGTAACATTTTAAGCGTATAAATGTAGCGGGTCGCCACACATGCGCGTTCGCATATGCGCGCTCGCGTGTGGCTGGAGCCTCGTCTCCGCTGCCTGCTCTCCTTCACTCAGAATGCGCGCGCGTCCTCGCTGTCTCGCTCCACCTCTAGACGTGAACGCGCGCTCACTCCACACTGCAGAAGAGTTAGTTTAGCTCTGAGAATATCTAGTGAATGCACAGGGGACGTTTGTGCAGAAATAAATGCTGCAGCTCCTCCAGACCAACAGAGCTTTCCCGTGTCTTGTGAAGTGACGGAACTCTTCAGAGAGTTACGTTACCCTCTCGTTACCGACCGGGTGCCGGTGTCTCCTCTGCTCTCTCCGGCTGCGGGCGGAGAGAGCCGGGAGACATGCTGCAGAGTCCCGCTGCTTCAGCCTGCACTTAGGCAGGAAAAGCCAACACTAGGATCAGATCTAAATCATGTTCATGGAGAGACCTTCGTCTGGTCAGCTAACATTACTGCCAAGCAGCTGAAATATAGAGTGATATTGTGCTTTTTGCCTCACTGTTTTGAGCGATGCTCGTTCAGGTATATTTAGAGCGAGCAAGCGCGAGCCCGACGCTGACTTTCGTTGATTTCACGGCCACAGGTGTTGCTGTTAAGAAGCATTTCTGAAAGTTACAAATAGTCCCTTTAAAAGTGATGCATGGCATACATAAAAAATACCACAGAAATGAGTGAGTTATAAATGAGCTGATTATTTTATATAGGGATGCACCCATCTGACTTTTTCAGTCCCGATAGTGATACGTGGGCTCAGTGTTTCAATAGCAAGCTGTATGCCTCACTGTGTGGAAGTGACTGGGATCATTCTTCTACATCAGGTTTGACTTAAACATTGCTTTTCTCACTTCATAAAACAGAATGTAGCAAATAAATCCATAGATATAAATTTACTGAACTGTTATTTATTATTAAAATAATAAATTGTGCACCAGCAATTTGGTAAAAAATCCGATCCGTTCGGTTCTCTAGTCACGGTTCGGGTCGTGTACGAATTGTTCAGTTCATTTGAAATAAGTTATGAGGCCGATTGTGTATTTTTTTCATGTAGAGTTTGGCTCCCGTTTATTGTCACACTAGAAATCGAGGCCTATTGAAGGAGGCTGGGTCACGGGTGGACACGGGTCTTGAGGTACGGGGTTTAACACATGTGCAGTGTAACTGGAGCTGCAGTCGTGCGTTGCTATTGGCTCAATTTCGGCGAGTGCAGACCAGATTTTACTGCGCATGTGTTGATGAAGCGTGACCCAGACCCCTTCATGGATGAAGTGCGGCTGTCAGTCAGTTTAGGAAATGGCGAGTAGACACGATAAAGTCCAGTTAGAGGATCCACCAGCATCATTTGGCTCTGCTGTATGGGAGCATTATGGATTTAGTGTTACCTGAAAATGACGGGAAAAAGTGGTGGATAAAACGGCGACTGTGTGAGCACTGTGCAACACGGTTTATGCTAGCGGCAAACACTTCCGATACGGTGAACCATTTATCAAGACATCACCCCGGTGTGGCCGTCGATAGCACAAGGCGGAGAGAGTAATAGTCCCACAACATTATTCATTATTCATATTCAACATTAATTAATATTAGTTATTCTCAGACGGATATCGCTGTTTGTTGTGTGTAGAGGTGTGTGTGTGTGTGTGTGTGTGTGTGTGTGTACAGTAGTGCGGCAGTGAAACAGGGCAGATGGAGACGGACAGACAGAAGAACATGTCAGCCTGCCGCGGTGCGCCGCGCTGCTCTGCGAAGCTTCAAATACCTTCGAATATTTCTCACCGAAGCTTCGAAGCCCTACAAGTGGTATTCGGGACGGCCCTAGTTGTTTCCCAATAATTACATCACTATAAACATCAATCATGACCCGTTTAGCCAGAGCCAGTTGACACAGGGGGGTAATTGGGTTCAGATAGATGTGTTTTATCAGAGGATATCTGCAACAGAAGCCCACGCTGCCATTCCCAACTTCCAGTTTGAGTTTGAGGGAGCACAGTGTGAGTCATATTTTTTTCTCCCCTACTACACTTTGAGATTACATCAATGAGGCACAGAAATAGGAGCTGAGTGGAGCGTGCTGCTGTGACTCATCTGTTCAGTGTCATCCTCTTCTCACTGCTTGTTTGGATAGATCTCCTTCCTATAGCACTGCCATATTTCTGTTGTATTAGATCATCTGTCTGTCTTCTTACATTAGACAGGCTCAGTGGTAAGAAGGACTCGTATTGATTTCCTCCAGTATGTATGCCAGTGTGTAGACTAAACTGATTACTGCCAGGGCTGATAAATGTATTTTCTGCCTGGCAGCATTAAATGTAACTCCTTCAGAGAGATGGCTCCGCTAATATAATGCACCAATCAGACAGACAGACAGCCAGACAACTGGCAAGTAGAGACAGACGGGCAGGCAAGGGGGCCGCCAGGCTGGGTATTCATACAAGTTTAATGAGCATCCAGACAGTAGGGAGTTTGTGGCTCTAGCACAGAGCTCGCTCTGCACACAGACAGACGCTAACTGGCTGACTAGGTTAGACACACTAACGGAGAGGTGGGAGACTGACTGTTTGACCCGGGTTATGAAAGCAGCCGAGATTGAGTGCAATTATTTTTTTGTGCGCTGGAAATAAAGTGAAAGTAATTATGTGAGAAGCTCAGATGGCTGACTAGCAGTCTGAAACATTTGAGATGTTTACAGCCAAAAAAACAAACAGCTCAGAGAATACAATTCATCTCTCAGGGACAACAAAAGATTATCTTCTATCCATGAGACTGAGCCTGTTCGTACGGTTATTATAAAGGTATTACGTAAGTTATTTTGATGAAGTTAGTGAATGGTGAATAGAGATATACATTGCCATGTACCAATTATCTTTTCCATGATGGCATCCCAGCTCTCCCAAGTAGCCGGTGAAGGCAGCATGACGACGGCCCCTCTCCTGATGGAGTAAAGAGAGGAAGAGGATTTTGGTGCCGGTGTATTATCAGTGTTCAGCACTCTTTGCTCAGGCTTTTCTCTTTGTTTGAGACAGTCAGCTCACATGAGTTTAATTCGACTGCAACATCTCAAACGACAGAGCTGTTTGTGTTTATACAGTGTAAGATAATGTGCCTTATTCTGAGTCAGCCTCTGCTCCAAATCTGCCACGTCCTGAACACTTTTCTCTGTAAATGACTCAATAGGAGCTTATTTAATATGCAAAATCAGTGTCTGAGGTCATCCAGTCACTTGTAGGGTCTGGGTATCATCGGATATTCCGTTTTTCCTTCGGAATTCAGAAAGGAAAAAACGTTTTTTTATTTTTTCGTTTTAAACCAAAAACGAGAAAACGGCCGTTTTCTCGTTTTTCGTTTCTGAATCAAAAAATGAAAAACGAACCCAAACCGGGCCGTTTGTTTTGTTTTTGCGAATTCCTTTTCTCATTATTCGTTTTGAATTGAAGAACGGAAGTCACGTGGGTTTTTTCGTTTTTTTCGTTTTAAACCACAAACGAAAAATGGAATCACGTGGTGCTCTGTTTGTTTTTTGTTTCCAAACGAAAAAACGAAAAAACCAAATTAAAAAAACGATCCGATTTAGTTTCTTCAAGTTTCTTTCTGTCATTTTCTCTTCTGAATCGAAGAGCGGAGAACGGCAGTCACGTGACCAGGAAGTGAAGGCAAACATGTCAAAATAAAAGCCAAGAAGATAGTTTGGTCATATTATAAAAGTGTAACATTATTTAAGCACATGATCGAGGTAACAGTAGAAGATAAATAGGCTAAATAAATACATACTGTACCTAAAAAAGCCTAATTAATTATATATCCTAGACACCTACACTGTGCCAAAATCATGGAAATTCACAATAATTAGGCCTGTGCTAAAAAAGCCAGGCGCAAGTAAGCCAAGTGATCTTTGGCCCATCTCAATAACCTCCATATTGTGTAAAACCATGGAACGAGTTCTTGCCAGCCACCTGACCAGCACAGTGGCTACTAAGCTAGATCTGCTCCAGTTCGCTTAAATAAGAGCGACAGAGTCCCAGACGACGCTGTGCTGACTGCTTAACACCGTCCACAAAAACACCTGATGCATCCTAAAGGTTATGCCAGAGCTTTATTTGTGGATTTTAGCTCAGCTTTTAACTCAATGAAGACGCATATTCTCCTGAAAAGGCTCCTTGATCTCAACATCAACACAGGGTTAGTTGTGTGGATCAGAGGGTCTGTGTCAGGGAGAAACATGTCAGACAGGCTGCCCACAAGGCTGTGTTCTTTCCTCTGTGCTATTCTCTCTTTTTACTAATGAATTTATGATCAATGATAAACATTTTAGACTGTTTAAGTATGTGGATGACATGGCCTTAGTTGGCCTTTTACAGGAAACAGGCCCACTAGGTGAAGCTGCCTATCTGGCCCACACTACAGCCCTTCAAACACGGTGTCACACTAGCCAGCTAGAAATCAATGTGGCCGAGATGAAAGAATTAATCATGTGCTGCACAAAACAACATTTGGTCACAGAGCCAGTTTCACTTGATGGCCAACATGTTGAAACTGTGGGACACTTTAAATACCTCGGTACAGTCCTGGACACCCAGGTGAGCTTCTCTGAAAATACAGAGTATATCTTCAAGAGATGCTCACCAGCGACTTTATCTTCTAAGGAAACTTAGTGGCCTCGGTGTCAGCCGGCAGATTTTAGAATTAGTGTACAAAACTATTGTTGAGAGGATTTTAACCTTTAACCTTCCTGCCTGGTACGGTCACCTGCACTGTAGATAGAAGAATAAACTGTCTAGGATTATGTCAATGGCAGACAAAATAGGTGGTAAACCCCAAAAGCCCTTGACTCAACTTTTTACAGAAAGGACGAGGAAGAAAGCGAGGAGTATCCTGGCAGATAGCTCCCATCCTCTCTTCAGCCAGTCGGGAGGCGCTATAGAGTCCCTCTGGCAACTAAACATGTGTTTAAAAAGTCTTTCATCCCAAATGCCATCAATATTCTAAACTCAACACAGTGACTGAGCAGATCTGAGCCACAGACACTGACATGAACTGTTTTAATGTGTAACATAACCTGTCTTTGTTTTTTACTAACTGCTGTCTGGTTTTTAATGTTTGTTGTTTTCTGTGTTTTGTGAGCCGAAGAGAAAAATCCACCCTGGTGGACAATAAAGTTTGATTGTATTGATCAGTTCATATTGAGGGGCCGTCAGCTTTACAATTTAGTTTGGAGGGAGATTCGGTATCAGTGAAGTCAGTGCATTTTATGAGTGGGCCTTCTGTGACGTTACCCACCGTAGGGGTCAGAGGTCACCACTCCTCAATCCCCAAGGATTTTCTTTTCAGTCAAATTTTCAATTTTGACGCATTAATAGATGAAAGGTCAAGTCAATAATCATGGTCAATGATAGATAAGTATGGTTGATCAGCATGTTTGCCAACCTTCAGACATCATAGTCTAATATGAGGATTAATCAGCCTGAGTTCACTAAAAAACTGAAATCACTAACTTTCTGTATTCTGTTTGGTGGTTTATGATGCTTTTCAATCATTTCTAGCCTGTTTGGTAGTTTATGATGCTTTTCAATCATTTCTAGTCTGTTTGTTAGTATATGTAATTTAGTTAATTTGTTCGACATCATGATAAGGCTGATTTTTCAACCAGTGGTTATGACATTAATGCCAGCTAGACAGAATAAAGCTCTGTCTGTCATGACAATAGAACTGTACTGAAAGCCTTTCCTTTACTCGGGTGACTCTTTACAGCCGTCTGAAGACAGCAGGTATCTGTTAAATCTACAGTATCTAGAGTGATGGAGTGGCCTTCAGTCCAGTAACAGTATTGTCATGACAGACAGAGCTTTATTCTGTCTAGCTGGCATTAATGTCATAATCGCTGGTTGAAAAAATCAGCATTATCATGATGTAGAACTACTCGGCTACAGTCTTCCTAATGGAGTGAAGGGATCAGGTGGAAGTGTCAGGTGTGTTGAAAGGAGTAGCCACATAGTGCTTCTCACCTGCCGACATAAAGAAACAGCCCATAGTAAGGGTGTGAGAGAGAAAATTGTCAATTATGTGAGAGTTCTGTATAACATCTGTAGAGACCCTCCCTGTTGTATGACATCTGTAGAGACCCTCCCTGTGATTTATCACACACTTTTGGATAAAAGACATTCATGTGTTAATGAAAATAACAAAACAAAAAAATATCTATGTATGTACTTATTTGTGTATTTATTTAGCCTATTTATCTTCTACTGTTACTTTGATCCTGTGCTTAAATAATGTTACACTTTTATAATATGACCAAACTATCTTCTTGGCTTTTATTTTGACATGTTTGCCTTCACTTCCTGGTCACGTGACTGCCGTTCTCCGCACTTCGATTCAGAAGAGAAAATGACAGAAAGAAACTTGAAGAAACTAAATCGGATCGTTTTTTTAATTTGGTTTTTTTCGTTTTCGTTTGGAAACAAAAAACAAACAGTACCACGTGATTCCGTTTTTCGTTTGTGGTTTAAAACGAAAAAAATAAAAAAAACGTTTTTTCCTTTCTGAATTCAAAAGGAAAAACGGATTATCCGATGATACCCAGACCTTGTAGCACCTTTTTGAGAAGCCACGTGCAGCTTTAATGAGCTGACAACGGTGACATCGTTGAGCCATATAGCTGCTGTGTTTCCAGCTTACTAATATAGATGTTGCATAAATGTGACTGCTCATCCTCTCTCCCTCTACTTGTGTGGGTTCAACAACACCAGTAGGAGGTAAAACAGCCCAGCTTTCTCTCTTCCATTCTGCTCATCCGGCCGCTGTCGCCCATCAGCACGCACACAAAGTGTTCAGGCGGTGTCAGTGTGGCTGCACCAGTTGAGGCAGGTCGTAGAAAGTGGCACTTCAGAGGCAGCTGACGGATGCATCTCCAGCTCCTTCTTATCACATGTTGGCTACATTGCTGGATTTTGTGCATAATGAGTGTGTACACTGCAGTGTTTACGCCATGTGTGCTCTTTTAGACAGTCTTAATTAGGGATGCTCCGATCCGATACTCGGTATCAGTATCGGTCCGATACTGGCCAAAATCACTCGGATATCGGAGGGAAAAAAGTATAATCTCATCCATTTCTGTCACGTACACTCTTCTATGTCGGTGTCTGAGCCGGATCTGTCCAGGGCTCAGTCCAGCACATACACTCTTCTAAGTCGACGCTGACAGAAAACGTAATGTGTGTGTGAATGCGTGAATGTGTGATAGTGTTTGTTATAGAACCGACTGTCAACGTAAATGCAGGTCTTTAAGCCGTCTGTGTGTGGGGGGGTCTGACGGTCAGCGCTGAGTGACTTACAGCGAGGAGAGGAGAAGAGAAAGTGTTTTGTGTTCTTCATGATAGTAGCTGCCGTTTTATCTTACTTTACAAACCTCACGTTGCATAACATTACGTTACGGCATCGCTCCAAAACAAAACGGCAAACGACTCATTTTACTGGAGGTGAAAACTCCGTGTGAGAGCGGACTCTCTGGAGAGAGAAAGATGGAAGTAAAAGTAGTAATACTACAGTGTAAAATACTAGCTACAAGTAAAAGTCCTACATTCAAAATATTAGTTAATAAATATCAAGTAAAAGTACACAAGTATTAGCATCAACATATACTTAAAAGTACCAAAAGTAAAAGTAGTCATTATAATCTATTTGATTGTATTCTAATTATTGATGCATTAAATTGTTCATCATTTTAATGTTGCAGCTGTGGAGGTAATTTGAATGACTTTATATACTGCTGAGTAGTTTAATCAATAATAATACATCATCATTTATTATTGCATTATATTTTGTATTGATAACCTGAATTTGCAAAGTAACTAAAGTTATTAAATGTATTAAACTTGTTGTTTAAGAGCGGGGAAAAATACGGTATCTGTATCGGCAGACACTCAAGGTTGCTGTAGTCTCTAGTCTTCACTATACAGCACCTGAAACAGGGTTTCCTGCTACCTCAGAAAACTAGTTTATATGTGCTGCTGTTCACAACTATCTCCGATTATTCTGGAAAATAAGTTTCTTATTCTTCTCCTTGTGACTGTTCCTTGACCTGTCCCATCACCTTTCAGTGAGTGAAGCTGAAGAAAACCTCCCAAATGCTCCACACCACTGTGCATCCTGCAGGAATGGGATCCTCCAGGCTTTCAATGAACACAACCTGTCAGTTATTTCTAAAAGATTTCTGTTTTCAGGAGGATTCCTGCCTCTAAAAAACACCAAACACAGGTGTCCCGGTCATCCCTGTATATATATACAGTCTTCGTCAGTGACACGGATGTAGCAGCAGCTACTTGACTACAGCTCTACGTCCACCGCGGTTGCTATAGCGACACCATGGCAATGAGTCTGCATTCTAATGATGCCTCAGTGGGCTGTATGAGGAGTTGAGATATCTCGGGACAATGAGTCGACTGGCGAACAACAGCCTACGAGCCTTGAAGGGTACAGCGGCGTGTGATTAATGCGTAGCTGTCGAAGAGGCCCACATTAAGCATGTGACTCTTTGGCGTGACTACAAAGTACAGTCCCAACCTGCTGAGCTCACCCTGAAGTCGTACTTTTTGCATATTTACTATTGCTCCACCCTTTTGCAGTGTAACTGTGTATATGTTTTAATATGATCCTGTTCAGTATGATGTTTGTTTGGTGGGGTTACGACCTATTTTTCTTCCGTCAGTATTTACTCGTAAGCATCACATATTCATCACACAAGTAGCGTTGCATGCAGGAGATTTTAATTTGCTAGAGGACTTTACCCCGTCCTCTGTGCCGACTTGGTTTTATGGAACCTCATTATGTCTTGATAGAGGAGCACCGCTGCTGCATCGACTCATTTGATTTTTACTCATGTGAATATGAGTATGAAGCTTCTGCATGAGGCCTCCAGAATATCAATAGACTTGTTCAGCCAGATAAGCTTCTCTCTCTCCTCTCATTACAATATTACCCTAGAAAAGTTTCCTCTGCTGACTCTCCCTCATCTTTTCTTAACTGCGTTTTCTTCGTGGAGTCGTCATTTCAACAGAACCCAAATAAAAGCTGCTCTTGGTTATTTTTTTAAGATATGTATCTGAAGCTGCTTTGTCTCTGGTTTCTCACTTTATTCCGCAGCACAATCTGATTTATGATTAGTCAATAATATCTCAGGACGACTTGTCTTAGTGACAGCTGCAGAAGTGTCAGCTGCATATATTTGCATACCAGCTACGCTATCAAAACCACTCGCTGCTATCAAAGTGTGATGATAAATATTTTTACCCTGCATAAATAGACACTAGAAAATCCTTTTGTAAAACTTGTCCAAGCTGGTCCCTGAAGCCAAGTTGTTTTTATTTTTCCGTCAGGGTGAAGCTGCAAAATACAGCTGCCGCCTGAACTCCTCTCGTCTCTCAGCCAAGTTAACGAGACAAACTATAATTAGAGCAGGTGTGTGTTGGAAGGGGCCAAAGTTCATATGCCCTCAAAGATTGTTGCTCATGTTGTTGTGATTGTGCAACTGCTGTATTAGAAAAGCTGTGCCAATATTTATTACGACAACTTCCATCAGCAAGTATACTGATCAGTGAATAGTGTTTTGCGATCACCACTGATGGAAAACAACGGTCCTTTATATAGAGACTCCAGAACATGTTCTAATGTTGGCAGCTTAGCAGAAAGTATACTGTAAATGCAGCAGAAATCACACAACACATGAAATACAAGAGCCAGTGAACTAGGGGTGGGAATCCCCAGAGGCCTTACGGTACAATTACCGTTAACCAACAAGATAAGTGCCTCGCATGCAGCGGTGCGCCAGCTGCAGTGTATGAGCACAACAGACAACTGAGTCCCCAGTTCACCGTCCGGGAGCGTTAACCTTAGCAGACAGCCACTTTCCCAGTAAAAGTCTCCAGCGCACATTTAGTTTAGTTTAGCAGGTTGTCTGCTGTGTGTCTGCCCGGCGGAACGATAGCGAGTGTCAGACAGACCGTGTGTGTGTTGTCGGTGGCGTTCTAGCTGTGAACGTAGGTGTAGCAGACAGTGTGTGTACAGTTTATTTGTTGGTGAATAAATGCTACGAAACTACAACTCCTCCGCTCAAGCGAGCTATAGACGGGAGCCAACTTCCTGTATCTGTAACGCCGGCTCAGACTCTCTTAAGGTGGACCAGCTTTTCTCCTTTAACTGACAAGTTTTTCTCAGCTTTTTAATTAATTATTAATATTTCTTTTAACCGTTTTAAACCGATAGTGTTAATCGGTTAAAATGCTTAATGTTGGTTAATGGTTAAACGGTTCATTATTAACATCCCTAGGTACGATATTATCACGATACATAAGTCACAATACGATCTTATTGCGATTTTTAAACATTTTGCGATATGCTGAGTATTGTGATAAGATATACTGCGATTTATTACGTTTTAAAGACGGCAATGTCAGTCAGGATCTCGGGTCTCAATGTGTTTTAAAACCATAATTACCAATTTACCAAAATTTAGCGTAGCTTTTGAGCATTATTTAGCGTTCTTCCCTTCGGTCTTCAAGTTTCATCTGATACCAGTATCTTCACTCTCACTTTAAGACTGAGCCCACTATGACCTCTGAAAGACAGAATAGCTGCCCGGGATTGGTCGGATTGTTAAGAGGTTAGTTTATATAATAAAAGATCAATACTTGACGTCCGTGTATCAATACAATATTGCCACACAAAATATTGCGATACTATGCTGTATGCATTTTTCATTATTGATTAATCTGACGAGTATTTTGACGATTAATCGATTAATCTAAATCAGAAAATAGTGAAACGTGAAGTTGCCAGAGCCCAAGTTGATATATTTATATTGATTGTTTTTTGTCTGACCAACAGTCCAAATCCCAAAGACACTCAATTTACCATCATAGAAGACATGCAAATATTCACATTGGAGAACCGAGAACCAGGAAATTGTTGGCATTTTTGCATAATAAATGACTTATGCAGTTATCAAAGTTGTTGCCAATTAATTGTCTTTTAACCAAGGAATCGTTCCAGCTCTACTTTGCATAATCACTAACTTGTGTATCATCTCTTCTCCATCACGTCGGCCACTTTCTCCTTTAAGGTTTATGATTACATTTGTAGTTGTGTCATAAACACGGAGATAAAAAACACTTTAAAATATTATTGCCTCCAGATCTGCGTAGAGTTGTGGGGTTGCATGTACTCTGGATTTCTCAACACACTCCTTCATCAGCATGAAACAACAAATACTCATTAAGCAGGGTGGTGCTTCAGACCTCCAGTGATTGCTCCTCAGCCCACTGCAATTAATTTCTTGTTGAGGGCGTTGGCCTTTCTTTTCTTTTCTCTTCAGCCCCAGTGTTGTTGTGGTCTGGCAGTCAACCACCTGTAGACCATCTGCTCTGCTCTTTGTTTTGTTTCTCAGCTTTTTTTGACCTTGTTCATTTTTTGAGCCATCTTCGCCCGCCGGCTGGCCGTTGACTCGACTGCCTCTTTTGGACGGTGGCTCGCTGCAGATCCACACGGGACACCGCTGAGCTTAAATAACCCAGCATGCTGCTTTTCCTTGACATGCTCAAACCAGCCCGTTCGTGCCTGCTGCAACTCTTATTCAAAGGCACTTTAAAAGGGGATCTAAGGCTTTTCTTAGCCATTCTTCATTTTTGTTCATTCTCCTCCATGTGTCATCCAATGTCTCACTTCTCTCAAACATTTTTACAACCAATTTCTCCACATAAAGTGGATTTACGTGGTGAAACTGAGGTTTTTTGATGTTTATAACAATAACAAAAACGAACATGCTTAGCACTCCATCGATGCAATCAGAAAAAATAATATGCATCCTGTACACACACACACACGTATACACACCCACACAGGGAAACAGATATGTTATATAAATGCACTTTGAGAGGCAGCGTTTGAGGGGAAGGAATCATTTTAATAGATGTAAGGGAATCGGCTGCAGAGCGCCAATTGTTGATCTAGTCTCACTAGTCCCATTAATGTGGACAGTTGACAACTCCAGATAAACAACATCCAGACCTGTGAGGACCCAGTAGTATCTGGTGGTAAGGGAGTGAGGAGGCTTCCACTGCACCGCTATCATCTTTTAGTAGCTGTCAGGCCAGCTAGTACGATCCACATTATAAGCTTGGTCATATTGAGCTTTGACAGATCATTCAACAGCAGGACGAGCACGGTCACCGTCACCGGTCACCGATAGCAAGCCTGACGAGCTAGATGCCACTTTAGTCCAGAACCATGAAACTGGTGGACAGTCCCACATAAGACTGACCCGAATCCTTCCAAGCTTCGACCGTAGCCGTGGTATTCGACCTCCAAATCCCTCTTCGAATGCTTCGTTTTTACATTTTTATTTTTTATATATAAGTATGAAATAATGTTTAAATCCCCAAATAGGCCATCCAATAAGGAATAATCCCATCAAATCCTTCATTATTCATATTCAACATGAATTATTATTATTAGTTATTCTCAGACAGATGTTGCTGTTTGTTGTGTATACAGCGGTGCAGCAGCGGCACTTTCCCAGGCACTGAAACGGGGGAGATGGAGACGGACAGACAGAAGAACATGTCAGCCTGCTGCGCTGCGCTGCGCCGAGAGTAGAGAGCTCTAAGCTTGGAGTACTTTTGAATATTTCTCACCGAGGCCTCGAAGCCCCAAATATGGTATTGGGGACAGTCCTGGTCCCATATCATGTGAACAAAAGTGCCAGGGGCCTTCACGGTGCTTAAACTATATGAGGGATCATGCATGTAGTGGAGTTTACGTTGGGTTAGATACATTCTGAACGCACACTGAACATGAACATAGTTAAAGTAAATCTGTTGGTGATCAGGATTGTGAGAGGCCTCCAAACCTTCCCAGTTGAAATCAGGGTTTAGATCTGGGCAGTCACGTCTCCATACTCCGTCTAGTGGTAGGTTATCATCGGCCTGGTTTCACTTATTAAATGCACTCCAGATTCATCACATCAGAGTAATCCTGCTCCACTTCATTCATCGGACCTGCATCAGTCTTCACCACCACCACCACCAGTGTCTAGACCCGGGGGGAATATTTCTACATCCTACTACAGCTCCATTTCCCCTTCATTATTTCACATCGGGTCTAAATCGCCAAAGACTGTTACTATTCATAATTTGTGCACTTTGTAATATATCATCATTCAATTCATAAGAGTCTTTCCTGATTGAAATGCACTTAAGTCATACATAACAGAAGTAGATGAAATGAAGGTCAAATAAGTGTTTTTAAACAAAAGAAGGCCAAAATGAAAATATCTGTCTAACGTTAATAATAATCCGTTTTTCTCCTCTGGCTCTTCTCTTCCTCCTTCCATCCAGGTAGCATCCTGTCATGAAGTTCCAGGAGGTCGGCCAGCACTGGAGCTGACACCGTCAGCGAGCTCGACCTACACTACACATCTCTACTGGACCTTCAGCTCCCACTGCCCTCCTCTCACTCCAGCCACTAATCCCACCCTTGGGGAAGACTGTTTCTTCAGACTCCTCGGCTGCTCACTCCCATCCCAGAAACTGTCGTGTGCTCGCTACCTCTGCTCATATAAAAGAAAGCCCAGGCCTGCATCTGGGTCCCAGTAGAAGCCGGGCCTCCTGGCTATTCTTCGGCACCTGAGACTGTTTATCCACCCACCACTCTGTGATAGCAGTCCTGCATTCTGCACCCTGGGCACCTCAGCCTCCTTGATATCATCGCTGGCCAAGCACAGGCACCAAGTGAGGGCAGCTGTGCACCCAGACAACCCCAGGATCCATCATCATGTCCAGTCGACGGAAGTCCTCCACTCCCTTAATGATCCGACCGGAGCAGACCATGGTGGAGCTGGATGATGACGCAGAGGACGACATGGAGGTACGCTTTCAATGTGTCTGGCAAAAGCACCTGGCTTTCTTTAATAGGATGAGTTAAATACATATATGTATAGAGTCATATTAAAACAGTAACTCATCCTACTCTTCTTCTTCTCTTCTTCTTCCTACTTCTTCTTTTCTGTGTGTTTCAGTGGATGTGTACTGATTTCAAAATGACTCGTGTCATAAATCTATGAGTTGATGTAAACGCGACTAGTATATTGATGTTTGTTTGATGTATACAGGGAATACATGAAAATGCCATTTCTAGTAAAAGTGTCCTTTTAATCTGAATACTATCTTCTTCCAGACAACAACGGAGAACCATACCGCGGAGGGGCCCGTGGAAATGGATCTCTCAACAGAGGCAGAGCCTTCCGTGGCCTCGGACCCTCCCGCGGCTCCAGACAAACCAGCCACCGAGCCGCCGGACCTGTCCAAGCCTCAGCGTCGACAGCAGGGGGGCTACGAGTGTAAATACTGCCCCTTCTCCACACAGAACCTCAACACGTTCAAAGAGCACGTCGACGCCAACCACCCCAACGTCATCCTCAACCCCCTGTACCTGTGCGCCGTCTGTAACTTCAACACAAAGAAGTTCGACACCCTGACGGAACACAACGAGAGGTGTCACCCGGGGGAGAGCAACTTTAAATTCAAACGCATCAAAATGAACAATCAGACAATCTTAGAACAGACGATAGAGGGCTGCAGTAACAACGCAGTCATTTACAACACTTCCGGTGCCATTTGTGGCAAAGGGGACGAACTGGGCACTGTGCCACTCAGCAAACCCACCACGGTCAAGATCGGGAAACCAAAAATAATGTCGTTGGATAATAAACGGACAGATTTGACCAAGAAACCGATCACGGCGGTCAACGTGAACGGGACGGTCATCATCCCTGAGTCGACTCTACTCAAAGCAGAAGGCCTTTCTCACATCATGCCTTCCCTACAGCGGCCTCTAAACTATACTCAGGTAGGACACCCGGTGGAGGAACCATACTCATTTTCTCTTCCCGTACAGTTAAAGGAATAGTTTGACATTTTGGGAAATACATTTATTTGCTTTCTTGCCAAGAGTTAAATGAGGTAAACCAACACCACTCTTGTGTCTGTACACTACATATAAAGGCTGGAAGCTGGAAACAGCTAGCCTGGCGCCGTCTAAAGGTAATAAACTCAACCCTACCAGAACATTTAAAGCTCAGAAACTGACGTGATATCCACATTTTTACAATTTAATATTTGTAAAGATTAAACAAACAAGATATAACACATTAATTAATGAGCTTTTGAGGTGGTAGTAGGTGTTTTTTTAATACCTAAGGACAGAGCCAAGCTACTTGTTTCCCCCTGCTTTCAGTCTTTATGCTAAGCTAAGCTAACTGTCTCCTGGCTCTACCAACATAATTAGCCTACAAACATGAGAATGATGTCGTTCTTCTCATCTCAACCACAATAACAAAAAAGGAAAAATACCCCTTTATTTAATGGGTCTGTAATTTCCTAATAATGGAAAGAACTGTCATTTAGTGCTAATTATAAGGAAATAGGAAACAAGAGACAGTGCACTTCAATTAATTAATTCCAATTAATTGCTAATGTAACCTTGAGAGGCTGTTATTCAGTGCACGGCAGGTTAACTGAAAATACAAGACAAGCATATAATTTAACATATATGAAGAATAAAGTTACCAATAATAAATTAATTATTCGTTTTTCAAGGAAATTCAAATTTTGCACATAATTGGTACCAAATTCCAGTTCTTTTCAGGATTTTCCTTCATAGGATATTATTAGGCAACTACAGACACCTCAAATAAAGTGTTAGCTTTTGTTTTTTAATACACACCATGCTATATTTTATGGTTTTCTTTGTGAACTGAAAACAGTACCTGTGGAAATCATTGGGGTTTTTTTGGAGGAAAAAAAAGGCCATTCAGTCGCCATTGCTTCCTGCTGTATAATATGTATAATTCCAGGTGCCGAAGATCGCAGTGCCCCTCAACACAACCAAATACAACCCTTCGCTGGACGACAACCTGACGCTCATCTCATCCTTCAACAAGTTCCCCTACCCGACGCAGGCCGAGCTCTCCTGGCTCACCGCCGCCTCCAAACATCCAGAGGAGCAAATCAAAGTGTGGTTCACCACACAGAGGCTCAAACAGGGCATCAGCTGGTCGCCTGAGGAGGTAGGAATCCCAGTAATGATGATCATGTTTGAGGCACTCTTTCAATTCTCTTCCCTCAAGTGAGGTTTAGTGTATTTCACCAGGTCCTTTCACCAGGTCCTTTCTAAACTCAGAAGCTCAAATATCATCTGGTTTCTCAGAGACTCAAAATAATAATAATGGTGATAGAAACAGTATTTCTAGTTTCTGATATTTTAAATGCTCTAAATTAACTTTCATTCAGATTCCAAATAATGAGATATTCGATTCGATATTAGTACTTAAACAAACAACCAACCAGTAATCTTACAGACCAGTCAGATTACAATAAATGAAACAATAAAGTTAATCAAAAAATGATCCCATATTATCCATTTTGAAACCTGCAATTTCACCAACCGTTTGATTATCTGGTATAATTGAAAATAGTCAAGATGTTAAGAAGGAGAGGCGTTAAATGATTTTGGTATTCTAATTACGGCAGATAATAATAATGTAATAGTATCATTTTCATCCAACACTTTGCAGCTTGGCAGCCGTCTACCTATGAAGCACAGAATCTCTGTCTGTCTGTTTGTCCTTCACATATCTCCAGAACCATTCATCTGATCTACTTCACACTTGGCTGGTGTATTGTTGGGGACCCAGGGAGGTGCAGTGTCAAATTTAGTGACGCGACACATTCAATATTAATAAACTTTGAATAAACAAGCAAACAGCTTACTTTTAACATCCCCGGCTAAACGTTGCTAATATTGCTGTACTTTATAACGGCGGTGGCTACGTCAAAGCAAGCGACTAATCTGCCTATTTGGAGATTAATACATTCGCAAAGTGTATTTCACTGGTGTTTCTGACCAAAGGTAGCCAGACTTGAAGGTGTGTTTTTTACCGTGGACCAGAGTGTATTTCACCGGTGTTTCTGAGTAGCCGTGACCTGGGCGTGTGACGCAACTATGGCCCTGATACCTGGTATTAACATGCGTCCTTAGTGATCGGATCACAAGTGGACAGCTCTAATTACAGGTGTGAATGCACTCATATCAGCTTATCTGCATATCTACAGACTATCAGACTAGGCACGCAAAGTGTATTATTATCATACTGTCGGAGATGTGTCGGTGTTTTTGTCCCGCTGCTTTGCGCGGAGCTGACACCCGACCGCTCGCCCCGCCTGTTCTCTGTCCTCCCTGGCTCTCTGGAGCGCTGTGCCCCGCTGTTGGCTGGCAAAAGCAGTGGTGCCAGCGGCGTGGAGGTCCACGGGGACCGCCGGTACAATAACCTTTTATTTGAATGCTAATACAATATACCAGAATTCAGGAATATGTAGGATATTACTACTGACATTCATGTAATATTACGTCACAACGGCTGCTGTATTGGCCGTGTGTTTACTACGTGTTTATTTGCATATAGAGCGGGAAGTGAGATCGGATCACAAGTGGCCACTGAAGACGCATGTGGAGACCCATTCTAATGCCAGGTGTGAACAGACGTACTTAAAGCTGTCCACTTGTGATCCGATTACTGAGGACGCATGTTAATACCAGGTCTGAACAGGGCCTATGTCATGGCCAGTGTATTGCTTAGGAAGGAAGGAAGCCCAGTGTCATGTGTGTAGTTGTTTGTATGAGCGGGTTCTCAAGAAAGCACCAAGCAGCAACACCACAGTCCAAACATTCAGCCCGCTCTGAACAGGCCCGTATGGTACAGGCACCGCACTAGTGCATACAGGTTAGAGATTTACGTTTTTGTTAAACTAAGAAGTATAACAAGTGTTTTCCCTCTATGACAGGTGGAAGAAGCCAGGAAGAAAATGTTCAACGGCACCATCTCCTCTGTGCCTCACACCTTCACCGTTGTAACTCCTCAGCTCAGCTCCCAAACATCCAACATGTCTGCCGCTGCAGCCTCCAAAGCCATGCAGTCGGCAGCCTCTGTCCTGCAGCACCTCCCCTGTCAGCTCCTGGGACAGACCAGCCTGGTGCTGACTCCCGTAGCCAACGGCACCACTGTCACATGTGCACCGCTGGCCCTCACCGTGGCTACCCAGGTACAAAACCACGGGCAGGAATGTTAACATGCACAAACACAAGACACGTGATTTGAAGTGGTCAAAGTTTCCGCCATGTTTTACCGCAGGTGGCGCAGTCGCTCAAACGACCCCTGGCCTCCCCGATGATCGCCACGGAGAGTAAACGACCCTCCATCATTCAAACCATCTCGGCGCCATTGGTCACGTCCAAGCTGGCGTCACCCAAAGTTCTGAGTTTTACAGTCGACCCCAACAAAACAGCGGAGCAGCTATCGGTACTGAGGTCCAGCTACACACAGTGTCCTTTCCCCGAGGAAGATGAGGTAAGAATAAGTGAGTGAAATGACATTTCTTGTGCCGTGCCTCAGAAGGTCGATATATATTTGAGGGATTTTTGGCATTGAGGTTTTTGTAGCTGCTTTTAATTTCTAATTTAGTGCTACTGGCTTTTTTTTCTACGCCCCACTGTCACTGATAAACACCCACTCTTGTTGTGTTTTATTTTCTGCTGCATCTTGTCGTGTGATAGATCTACAGGCTGATAGAGACCACTGGGCTGTCCAGAGGAGAGATAAAGAAGTGGTTCAGTGAACAAAGGCTCCTTAATCTCAAAGGTACGTGGTGTGATCGGTGCCACACATCGAAACTGATAAAACACCCCGGCTGTGATCAATCACCGTCCATCTTTCTGTAGGTTTTAAACCAGCTCCTTTTGGTTCTAAGGGTTTTAACTGCTAAAAACAAAGATACTGACAACGCAAATTGGACTTAATTGTAGTCAGTAATCAGAATGATTTTTGAAGCACTGTATGTGTCATTTAATGTGTTATATCAATTAGCCGTGTTGTGTTGAAAACATCACTAGCATATTTTGCTCTTTAAGTCTCTCTCTCTCTGTGTGTCTCTCTTGAAGGCGTTCCTCCTCCTCCGGTGCTGGTGAAAGCAGAGGTGACACCAGCACCCAAAGACAGTCCAGTAAAGAAAGCGGTCCCCAGCCAGTTTCCTCTGCTGGAGAGGGTGAAGGGGAAGTCATCGGAACAGCTGAAGGCGCTGGAGGAGAGTTTTCAGAGAAGCGGCACACCGACCGAGGCAGAGCTAGGTAACGCCTTCTACCAACCCTCTCACATGCACAACAACTTAATCACGTAACTCAAGTCTCGGGAGGGAAGAGTTACGATTTGGTGGTTGGTTCGTTCTTATTTTGGTTCGTAGTAAATAACATAAGAGTGGCAAGAAAGATGGAAGGAGGGCTTTAATGCTCCCCTCTACTCAAAAAATGTGTTTTGACTTAACTGACTTCACAGTGAAGAAGACATCTTGTGTCCAGATGTTAAACTATTGGAATGAAAAATACTTTATATACTTCAAAACATCCTTTTCAGGTACAGAAATGCTAAGTGGCAAACCACTACCATGTACAGTACTGCAGACCCATTGAATTGGAGGCCCTTTAACGACCTCTATCCGGCCCTTTAACGACCTCTATCTGGCCCTTTAACGACCTCTACCCGCCCCTTTAACGACCTCTATCCGGCCGTTTAACGACCTCTATCTGGCCCTTTGATCATTTATAAATATGTAAAAAAATTATTAAATTGAAATAAAAAAATATTTTATTAATAGAGTTTATTCCCATTCATCAACGTTACCACTCACACTATTGACGCTGTTACGGACTGTTCATATCATTGTGTTTTTATTATTTAAAAAATATGCTAACATAACACCAAGTTTATGGGTGTTTACATTTTTGGATTATTAGAGGATTATAATTTTATTAGTAGGCTCATTAGCCCATTCATTAGTTATGTCCTGTTAAGTACAGAAATATTTATTTTATTAAAAAGTTTTAACCCAGGCTGTTTAAGCAGAGGGAATTTAGGAGAGTTGAACTATACAAATAAAAAAAAGATGTTAATACAACATTGTGTTTATTAAAACAATTAAGATTAAAAAGGTGTATTGTTTTCACATTTAAATTCCTAGTTTTGCAGATCAGACATAGGAAATGTAAATGTCCGGCCCCTCGACACTTCAAAAGTAATTGAATCTAATGTACTGAAAGCTTGTCTGTACATTCAAACAAATGTTATTTTACTCAGCTATTTCCTACTGGTCCCAGCCCTCATCCTACATTCAGACTCTTGATGTGAGCACATTATACACATTTGATTTGCCTACAGAAACACAACACCGCCGTCCTGCAGGTCGGTAGCTAATGAAGCACAAAGTGGGCTTGTCAGTCAAATCTATTTTTAGCATCTGTTTACGTTGTGAAGTTCCTGAAAAACCAATATGATATAACATTGAAAGTACTTCTTAAAAACGTACTGACTGAAGGAGGATAAATTGGGTGTGAATCAGTTGGTCCGTTTATTAGTTGTGTTCTTGTGAAGTTCAGTATCCTCCCTCTGTAACTTAGAAGTTACATTTACTTAAAGAAGTCCAGTAGTGTTTTCTTCTATTTATACAAGTTCACAGCAAGTCACTTCATTTTCTTTGACCCCAGCGGAGCTGCAGGCCCGTCTCTGGTGGGTTCCTGCAGACAGGAATAGCAGACATGTTTTTAATGAGCCCATTTTTAAGTCCCCCGGAGAGACACTGAATTCCCAGGTTTCCAAAAAAACCTTCCACTCAGAGGTAATGCAGCTCATCTGATCCACTGAACCCTGTTCTGCTGCAGACCAGCTGGCCCAGGAGACCAGGCTGTCCAAGACGGAGGTGGACTGCTGGTTTTCAGAGCGCCGGGCACTGAGGGACAACATGGAGAAGGCTTTACTGTCCATGTCCTCGAAGAACACGGAGGAGAGAGCGGAGCGTCTGGGAGCGCTGCTGAACGGGGCGTCGCATCGAGAGCAGGGCGGGAAACCTCTACGCTCCTCTCCTCATCCACCTGTCCTCTCCTCTTCCTCCTCCTCCTCTTCCTCCTCATCCTCCCCTCCTGTGCTCGCAGCCTCCTCCCCTCATCCACCAAACCTCTCCTCCTCGGCGTCACCTCCCATCCTCACTTCATCCTCCTCCTCTTCTCCTCATCCTCCCGTCCTGTCGGCCTCCACGAGCCCGGCTCCCATCACCGGCCGCTCCCTCAGCCTGCTCCGAGAGGTAAGAAAAGACCACGAAAACATGTCGACGCCAACGCTGATTAGATGACAACGTATTAAAATACGACACAAGTTAGAACTTTAATAAAAGCTATCATGATGTAAAGGTGAATGCAGATGAGCTGCTAATGGTATCTAGACATTAATGAGTTGTGACTTTAAAGAGATTAATTAATGAGATTTTAAATACAATCTGAAGTGAGATGATGTGTAAAATTGATTAATCTTGAGAAGGTATCGTCCTGGTACTTGAGGAGAAGCTGTGTGATTGACAACACATGATGAGATTTGAATATTAGCAGTGAATAAGACGGAGCAGCGGAGTACGAGGTCAGATCTGAGGAACTAAAGAGAAGGCGCTGGAGCAGTGTTGTGTCTAGAAAACGGCAGTATCCCATAGGATTAAACACCTATAAATGGAACATATATTCATGAGATGTCTCTCGAACAGCAACACTACTTGTTTTATGCTCTGCAACACAACACAATGCACAGGCTGCCAGAAGTCTATCTGCATATAGTAATGTATTTATCTCATCACCTAAACCCACATTAGTACATAAAGGTACATGTGTAGGATTATAAACAACTGAATTGTTAAAAACGGCCGTCGACTACATTCTGTGAGCCTCTATGAAGTGGTTCTATGTTTCACTGCCAGAGAGAATCTGGACACATTGCAGCAAAGCAAACGAAAGTAAAAGAGAAACTGTTTCGAACTGTTGGAATCACATTGTGTTTCCATGAATAAAATTCTATCTACGTAGGAAGAAATGTCATAAAGCAGTATGCATACAGTTGGGACATACTACTTCGTCACAACATTGTGTCTTGAACTTTGACCTTCTTGCTCATATATCCGCTGGGCAGAGGATTGTGGGTCAGAATAGCCAGAAAAGCGTATCTATCATACTATGTATCGGGGCATACTAAATCTTTTTCTGGCACAATAGATAGTATGGTAGTATGGGTATTAGAACGCACAGTACCAGTCTACAGCCTTGCTAGCAGCTCTGTTAGGCTGTACTTTGACTCAGCAGTGCTTTGAGCTGAATGCTAACAACAGCATGCTGACATGCTGATGTTGAGCAGGTATAATGTTTACCATGTTCACCATCATCATGTTCAGTGGTGGAGGAAGTATTCAGATCCTTCACTTAAAGGGTAACTTTGGTGTTTTTCAACCTGGACCTTATTTTCCCGTGTTTTGTGTCTAAGTGACTAATGGGGACGACACTTTTGTAATCATTTGGGGCAATCTGGTACCGTCAGTTTACGTCTACTAAGTGTTTGTTTTTTGCCGCTGACAGGCTCAGATTGTTATTATAAGTGTCTGACAACATTATGGAGAGGACCCTGCAGAGAAATGAAATCTCCCGTCTCATCCCAATCGTTGGAATCAGCCAAATATTCAGCCATGACGTTGAAAGTCTTTTAGATAACACTAAGCTACACTTTCTGTACTCCAACACAACAGACTCTGACAGCACCGGTGTGTCTCCACTCTCACTCATGTTTCTACCGTTGTCTTCCGGCAAAAAGTCACATGATACAGTAACAGACAGAAAGCGAAAGGTATGAAAAAGGTTTGATTTCTCTGTAGGGTCCTCTCCATAATGTTGTCAGACACGTATAATAACAATCAGAGCCTGTCAGCAGCAAAAACACTTTGAGTGGACGTAAACCGACGGTACGAGGTTGCCCCAAACGATTACATTATAGCTCGTTTATCGAATTTCAGAAAGTGTCATCCCCATTAGTCAGACACTAAACCCAGGAAAATAGGGTTAAAAAATACCAAAGTTATCCTCTAAGTAAAAGTAGCAATACTCCAATATTACGGACACTGCCATCCCTTTAATCACTAGTAAGGTTAAAACAAATTGTACACTTCACATCTCATCTAGTTGAGCAGTTAGTAGTGTATCTCTTGACCACGAGCTCCGTCCCCAAAAGCTGATGATTGAATGTAGAGCTTTGGGTTTGTTTATTATACAGGTCTAATAAGGCATTTTATTTTTGCTACAAAACAGTGGATTAAATATATATATTTTTTATGGTGTAAAATGTTTTGTGTTTGCTCCCATAATCTCGTCTTGACAGATGTTCTGTCGGACTCAGTGGCCGTCTCCTGAGGAGTACAGCCAGCTGGAGGTCCAGACAAGCCTCGGACGCACCGACATTGTCCGCTGGTTCAAGGACCACCGCTCGGCGCTGAAGAACGGCGAAACTCTGGACTGGATGGAAAGTTTCCAAAACCAAAACGTGGTGGAGGAACAGGGAGCTGGCCAGGAACAGAAAGTGGGCCAGGAACAGAACGGCCAGAGCTCTGAGAAAACCAAGAGTGTTTCCTTGGAAGTCGAGCCTGTGAAAGGTGAGTAGTGTTTTTTTAACTCTCATAACATCACGTTGAAAAGTGTTTTCTACCCTTGTGTGACTTTGTGTGCTCATTTTTAATTCTACAGCCGCTGGTGCAGTGGAGGAGGAGGAGGCTGGTGAGAACACAGCAGCTGCTACAGAGCACTCAGAGCTGTCCGACCAAGACAAAGTCCAGTGGTTGACTGACAGATTAGCCCACAGTGTGACGGACCTGAGCCGGACCAGACCGGACCAGACCAGCTCTGGCACTGCTGACAAAGGGAGGTGGGTGGAGAGACGGAAACAGATCTTTTATCCTATATTTATTCTCTAATGTCAGATGTTATACAGACAAAAAAAGATCAGCTCACTGCTAATATTTGATATTTTTAAAAGGAATATCTGAGGAGTTATTTTAAGATTCTAAAAATACAGCACCGTATGGGCATCGCACGCTGTGGATACTGAATTACTCCATTCTTTGCACTCGTTATTTGTTGCTTAAACTAGATATTCATGTATGGTTTATGGCATTTTGTTCACAGAACCATTTAATGTGCACATAAAAATCTTTCTTTGAGTTTTGTTCCTAGAAGGAGTCTGTTTGTGTTTACTGTTGTGTCTGGTTCGTTGCCAGGTGGGTAAAGGTGACTGTAGCCGTCGGGGAGGAGAGCGAAGCAGGATTGGAGAGACAGAGGCTGGCAACAGACACTGAAGTTCTGACCTTGGAGCAACCCGGGAGGGTCACTGGTTGATAGTAGGTTGAATTGGTGAAATCTCCTTCTAAAGAAAACCAGTATGTTATATTATGGGAAGTTAAACAGACATTAATATTACACTGGAGCAGCACATACTCATTTGACCCATTTAAAAAAAAAAAACATTGATTAGTGCATTTTTCACATCTGTCAGAGATGGATTTTGACTTGGCTGGAATAAATAGATAAATAAATGGTGAACTGTTCCTTTAAGATGCCACAGCTGCAGTCTCCAGCTACCCAGGAAGTTATTAGGGTGTAATTACCTCTGATTGGCCCTTCAAAAAAGATGGCATGCTGGGATGGCAGGATGATATTTGGACCCACACCATCATTAGAATCAAAGATGTAGACACACACACACACACACACACACACACACACACACACACACACACACACACACACACACACACACGCAGCGTTATTGTCACAGGAAGGCAGAACGAAGGGTGCAAATGTTACATATCTAGTACTTTTTATAATAATTTGCACCGATATGCAAAACCATCAAGGGTACTCTGAGACCTCTGCTAAGGCCAATCAGCTCCTAAATGTAATGGCTTCTTCCTTTAACCCCGGTTACACCCTTCCACCAAGTTTCAGCCAGTAGTTTTTCCGTAATCCTGTAGACAAACATACCCAAACGAAAATAAAGGTTACGTCCAAAATTCCACACTAACATGCTATTTAGCACGCTAAAACAGTATGTGAGATATTTTAGTATGTCCGAAACCTTAGTATGAAACAATAGTTCGTTATGTGCATACTATTTACGGTGAAATATTACAGCTGGACACTACGGCGGCATAAATACCCCACAATGCAATGCGGTAGTGGCGTCAACATTCATAACAGACGTTGACTGACAGCTCTGTAACGCCAATAACGCTTCAATTTACGTGCAAGTATAAGATTTCACTTTGCTTAATTCAGACTTTGATTCTCACAAGCCGTCGTTTTGGTCACATTGAGGTTGGCACGCGTTACCATGGTTACACGTCTCTGACCGGCACTCAGGAAGTGACGACGTAAATTACTGCTCAGTGAGTCCGAAAAGATACATACTACTGTTTATTCACACAACAGTGTGTAGAACGATAGTACATCTAGTGAGTATGTAGTACTTACTGTAGTATGTGATTTCAGAGTATGTAGTACTTAGTGTAGTATGTGATTTCAGAGTATGTAGTATGTAGTACTTAGTGTAGTATGTGATTTCAGAGTATGTAGTACTTAGTGTAGTATGTGATTTCAGAGTATGTAGTACTTAGTGTAGTATGTGATTTCAGAGTACGTAGTACTTACTGTAGTATGTGATTTCAGAGTATGTAGTACTTACTGTAGTATGTGATTTCAGAGTACGTAGTACTTACTGTAGTATGTGATTTCAGAGTATGTAGTACTTACTGTAGTATGTGATTTCAGAGTATGTAGTACTTACTGTAGTATGTGATTTCAGAGTATGTAGTACTTACTGTAGTATGTGATTTCAGAGTATGTAGTACTTAGTGTAGTATGTGATTTCAGAGTACGTAGTACTTACTGTAGTATGTGATTTCAGAGTATGTAGTACTTACTGTAGTATGTGATTTCAGAGTATGTAGTACTTAGTGTAGTATGTGATTTCAGAGTATGTAGTACTTAGTGTAGTATGTGATTTCAGAGTATGTAGTACTTACTGTAGTATGTGATTTCAGAGTATGTAGTACTTAGTGTAGTATGTGATTTCAGACGAAGCCGGTAGCCTCCCTGGTGGAGGTAATAAAACAATGAAATGTACGTTCAGTCTCTGTTTCTGTCCGATTCTGTTCCAGGTCGAGTAAATCATCGACTGCTGAGTCACCGTCCATCGTGCGACGACTCAAGATGACCGAATGTGGAACCAGTGATGTAATCTGTCTGCCTGTGATGTCATCACAAAGCGCCGGGGACTTTGGAGTTCCCCTGTTAAAGCACTGACTGACATGTGGTGCAGATGCTGACATTAAGAGGAGTGCCAAAGCTGGACTTGATGCATTGTTCTTACTACTACTACACTTTTTTTTTTTTTTTTTTTTTTTTTTTTTAAAAGAAGCACCCTTGTAAATATTTTTCTGTATTACAAAAAAACAGTTTGTACAGTTTTACTGGGAGGGCAAGTTTTGTTACATTTTTTAAACAAAAGTCACAACTTGTGCCCCGAAACCTGGAATGTTTTTTTTGTTGTTGTTTAAAGATCAAACTGTATGATAGTGTGTTATTCGCTGAAAATCTGTCCTAATTTTTTTTTTAAATCATACCTGCGTGCTACTCATTATGAGTAGTCTTTGATGGCACTTGCATACATCCCCTGTGGTAGTGATAGATATTTACATGCTAGGCCACTTCATCTCAAACTGGTGGGAAACTTTAACCTTTTCTCCTGCAGCGTCACCTTGACTCCGAGTTACGCAGATGAAGGTGGAAACCACTCATAAGTGCTCGAGGGGCAGGAAGAAGGAGTGACAGTGTTTCGGGCAATCTGAACACACAACATGATATAGGAGTGATTAATCACATGGAGAGGAGAGAGTGGAGTGTCTGTTTGATCGCACCGTGCTGCCTTTTTCTGCTCTTATCTGACATTCGCTGTCTGCCTCAGAACTGGTACAGATGAGATGGCGACGACGATTTCCGTTTATCATTTCTTTGTTTGAAAAACTTGAAATATTCTTGACTGAACTTGCCATGAACATTTTGGTGAAAAAGCATTTCACGCATGATAAAACAACTGAAGCTCCTGCGATCTGTGAACACACACCCCTTGGCTTCTCGCTAATCTTTCTGGCTCGAGGAAGGTCCTTCTGTTCAAAGCTGGATTGGATTTAGTTGATGTCTGTACAGTCGGTCCAGAACACCTGAAACGGTGGTTCATGAGTTATGATCAGACCTGCGCTGATTTTCTGAAGAACTGCAACAAAGCTTCGGCATATCACAACAGCCAAAGCCGTCAGAAACTTTTGCATGTGCTTCAAACTATTTTCATTTTTAACAAACTCATTTTCCAAAATGATTTAAAGGGATATCTGTGATTTATGGGTCAAATTGCAAAAGCTTGCAATATTTGTGCAGCAAAAAAAAAAAAAAGAGTTGAGTTGAACTGTCATTTAATCCTGGTTTGAACAGCAGGTGTATGGCTGTTTGCTGGCTGAATGTCTGTTGCTGCTGCCGCTGCTGCTGCTTTAGTTTCATGTTCAGACAAGTATCTGGGATACTGTGTGTACATTTGGTTGGCTAGAATGGAAAACCGCTTTTCATTTTCTACTTTAAGTCTGCTGTAACTCAATAAATACACAACCAACTGTAAAACCGTCTCGGTCCTTCAGTGAAAATTGTAAGCATCAAAAAACCTGGTTTTGGACAAGGTTCAGGGAGACTGATGAAGATTGCTCGTTAAGTTTAACAGACAGAAGCCCAGTGAAGAATGAAGCATTCAATAAGTGCGAAAAATCACCTCTTTCTAGACTCTACACTGGTTTGACCGGTCACTTCTTACAACTTTATACAGTATCTGGGTTTGGTTGAACTTGACAGGAGTTTTGAAGTGATGCATTTGTTTTAATCAAAGGCTTAGGCAGCTCCAATTATTTCATCTCACAATTTTGTTGGTCAAGAGTTTCTAATAGGACTTGATTTTGACCATTGGAAACGTGTTGGTGCAACAACATTATACGTGTTTAAATTCTAGTCCTCCTGCACGTAGGACAACGGAGGTCGCTCGGATATGTTTCTGTGGCAGTTTTTATTCTATACTTGTGTGTAGAACATTTACATTTGTTTTGCTGTCTTTTGGACTCCCGGTAGGAGTTGAATCAACATGCTTGATGGGCAGGTCCGCACAACGCATATTTGAAATTTAGGAGGTGTGTGCGTCAGCTTCTCTGCAACCTACGTTTACCCGTAACACACTTCTATGCGTAGGTTTGTAGTAGTGTATCTTCTGAGCATAGTTCCAGTTTTATGTGCAATTTGTTCAAATGCAATTAACAAATTCAACCAAAACTGAGAATTGGAGCACATTTGCATCATTGCGTTGGCATAAATAAAAAAAACATTACTGCCAATAAAGTGGAGAATGAAGCTGTAACAATTAGTCAATAAATTAGTTGACAGAATAATAATCATCTTCAGTATTTTTTCAAGCACAAATTCAAACGTTATCTAGTTCAGACTTCTAAATTGTGAGAACTTTCAGCTTTTCTTTGTTTCATGTCACAGTAAAGTGAGACTGTTGTCGGACCAAACAAGAAAAGAATTTTCACCATTTTCTGACATTTATAGAACAATGTTTGATTCATGACAAAAAAATTAATTGGCAGATTAATTGATAATGAAAAAATAATAACTGGTGTCAGCCCTAATTGTATATTGTACATGTATAGTCACAGTGATTCTCAACCAGCCACACTGGCACATGATTGGCTGAGCTCTCCCGACTCGAGAGAAGAAAATCTGCATTAAGGAAACATGGATAGACGATAATCACACTCTCAGACTCGCTCATCCTTTCAATAAACAACTGTTATATTTACAAAAAGAGCAAAATCCCATCTTCACCTTATCTTCGGTTCAGATCAGATCTTAAGACGGAGGGAGATCAGGTCTTAAAAAAACATTTTACACCCATGTAAAATCAGACCTGGAAACAGTGCTCTCTAAATAGCTCTGCCCATGTTCTGCTGAGAGCACCCTCCCAGTGTGGTGGTAATTACAATGTAATCTGATATGGCATCAGAGAGAGAGAGAGAAAAGGAAGGAGGGAGGGAGGGAGGACAGGAACACATGAGTCAAAATCAACAGCATGCTGGTGTGCAGCTGCAACATCTCTCGTCTTGAAAGTCCGATGACAGGGTGTGGAGGAAGGGTGGGGGTGGGGGTGGGGGTGGGGTGGGGGGCAAAGAAGAGGTTAGAAAGGAAGAAGGAAAGGGGATTAAAAAAAAAATTGATTTATTCATATATGTGCTTCACATGGGCACATCCGCAGTAGTAGTAATAGTAGAGCTGGCTGTACTTGGTGAACTGGGCAGAGTCGGAGTCCTGCTGTGCGGAGCTGTCTCGGTTAAAATACGAGCTTCATCAAATCTCATCCCGTTGAATCCGTTAAAACTTAAACATGAATGTGAGTTTAAGTCAACGGAAGAATGAGAAGAAGCAAGCACTTTAACCTGAAACATCAACTGCAACGCCATATGTTATTGGGAGGAAAAGGGGAGGGGAGGGGAGGGGGGGGCGTAGCTCTCTCTCCTCTCGTCTCCGCTCATTCATCCCCCAGGCGGAAGCCTTGGCCCCACTGGTGACGTCCTCTTAATATTCCTCCACCTCCTCCTCCTCCTCCTCCTCCTCCTCCTGCTCCTGCTCCTCCCTGCTCCTGGGCAGCTGGTCTGCTGGGAGGGACTCCAAAGCCCGACACCCCTCCCCTCCTGTTAGGGAAGAACCGATACCTGGAGAGAGGAGGAGGGAGAGATGGGCAAAGGTGTTAAAAATCTTTAAACGGGATGACATCGGAACATTTGGAATCAAGGAATTTCATACTACTTTGCTATTTGGGTGATCGAGCCTTAGTAGTAGTGTTTGTTTGTTTTATAATTAAAGGAAATGTGTGTAGTTTTATCCTGAGATCTGGAGAAATGGCAAGGTGGGTACCCACAGCTGTATCACAAATACAGTACAACTGGTAAAACACAAGCAGTCATACAAATCAACTCATTTCCTGTCCTCTTGGTACATCTGCTAGTTTGTTGGAGCAGTATGTTTTTCATAGGTTGTCTGCTGTGAACGGTCTGATTCGAGTCTCTTGTTATGTGTCACTGTGTGTGGATGACTAAACTAGTTTCCTCTCTTGGGATTAATCCAGTTCTACTCAAATATTTAAAAATACTTATTTAGAAGTGAAACCAAAAGTCAATGCAAATCACCGTTGTAAAAGCACACAGATGGTTCAAGTTGAACCAAAAAGAAGCTCTGCAACATCTAATGAACTTTTACAACAGTTTAGTTCATAATCTTAACAAGTGGTTTAGCTGTTTAGACCTGTTATCCATGTTTAGTCTGAGAACTTATCTGGTTGCCCTGTGCACTGCATTTTAAAAGGAGCCTTGTGTATGTAACTTTAGCTCTCAACAGGTTCTATCCGTATGCTGCCTTCAAATGTGGTCGTGTTTACGGTGTTCACGAGAAGAGTCCATATGAACGCCCCCCCCCCCCCTCTTGTGGACCTCGTAAGAGGAAAGTTTCTGAAAGCTCAGCGTTCACGAGTTGTGACGTGTTTGTTGACGTTGTCGGAAATGGCGGAGGCCACGGAAGTTTATTTTTCGGTACATAATAAATTAATATATTGTAATTTTAGTCGGATATAATTTTTCTTTGTAATTTTATAACATGTCTGCAGAAAATGTTGATATTCCCAACGGCCTCCTCTTTCTCCTCTGTCATTATGTCTTTGCATTTACTGCATTATGTTACCCGCTTGCTAAATTGTTAGCCTCTGTGGCTTCTAGACGTCGACAGTAACGTTAATATTGCCGTTGCTTAGCAGCGGTGTTCTCACGACTTAACCACTTGAACGCCACGACTTCCCATGATGTAAACACGAGCTCACGAGTTTCATTTGAAGGCACCAATAGACTGTATATAAAGATGGATGACATGACAGCTCCCAAAAAGCGAAGCCAAAACATCTGGATCGCCGCCCGGTGGCTGGCTGCAGTATAGGTCATAAGTCCCGCCTCCTCCATGTTAGTTTATGGGACATGGGCCAAACTAAAAAGTCAAAGTACAAAGCAAATGAATTTGTTTCTGTCATTGAAGATAGTCCTTATCACGCTGATGTATGTTCAGGTGTTCATATTTCTGATCATTTTGGCTTTAATTAGTTATTGGATGCTATAAAAAGGGGGTGAGACGTCCTGATTGGTAGCTGTGAGTCTTTCTCGCCGACAAGCTGCGGCCGCCGCGCTCGGCTCGCGATTTGTTCAGGCGGGTGACCTCGATACCGCGGCTCCGCCGTCCGATCACTTCTGCGCAGACTGTCACGTGGGAGGAAGTGGAGATGCGTCGTCCATCTTTATATACAGTCTATGGTTATATTAGCATGCTAATTAATTACCTAGCTAGCTAGCTCGGCATTAGTGTTTCCTGCTTCTTTGCGGTCAGCGCAGTCTACACGGTCCAGGCGGCTCAAATGACCTCTGTGTATTGATGCTCAATCCAAGACAGAGAAATTAATACTCCAATTGTTTTCCACCATATTTGTGTTTTCATTAGCAACTAATGTACTTCATAGTTCACAATGTGATGATGTATGTAGAGCTTTCTCTCTCCTGCATGCTGGTATAAGCAGATGTCACAATTTAGTCTTTGTGTCATAGCCTTCATAAAAAGTGTAGTCACTACTGGTTGTCTCATTTCACAAAACGATCGGACTTTTCAGCAGAGCGCCGTGAGGACAGTCTGCAGCAAATGAGACGGAAGAGGTGATTGGAGCCGCCCGAGGCTACAGGTAGATATTCCGTTTTACTATTAACTCCTCCCTAAACGTGGATTGTTACTACTGTTTATTTTCCTGTTTCACCGTTCTCTTGTAAGTAAATATACAAATAAACATTAACAGTTTGCTGACAGCTCATCGAAATCTATCTTGCATTTTGCAAATATTAGCCACAAGAAATTTCAGCCATGAAGTTGGTGAGTAAATTGTTAAAACTAAAAAAAAAAAAAAGCCCAGGTTGGAGGGGGAAAAAAACAACTTACAAGAAGTCTGGTGTGGAGAGGAGGGCGCGTCCTCCCAGGTCCATGGGGTATTTGAACATGAGGAAGAAGTAGAGGTGACCCACCAGGTTTCCTGTCAGTTCATTCACAAACCTGCACAATAACAGCAGAGAAGAAGATTAATCAGTAACATCACACAGTGCCGGTGTTAAACAGGCTTATCAGGCTATCCCCTACTTGGGAATACAGAAACAAAAGACACTGAATTTACATTTATAGTGCAGTGTGTTTGAAATATAACGATTCAACTCATTCAAAAGAATGACTTACGAGCCTCCGATGATGAAGTTGAAGGCCAGGATGACCCAAGGTAGATAATGTGCCTGGGACAGAGCAACAGGACATATCATTAATATGACTATTAGAATTAGTCTCACATTCAGGTAGTAAATATCATGTGGAATAAAGATCACATGATGACAGTCCATACTTTGATGTGCTCTGATATTACTGTGAAATATGAGAAACCTTTCACTGTTAACTAGATGAAATAGTAACGGCTGTTGGTGATAAAACATGCGGTACCTTGAATCTCGTTCCGAACCAGAAGGACACAACCGTGTCTTTGTTGAACTGAGCCCAGACGTAGAGCACCGACATGATCAGTGGGATCATCAGCAGCTAATAATAACAGAGACAACAATATGTGAATACAACCAAACGGCATCATCATCATCTTTCATCAAGCTTGGGGTTTATTTCACTTGTGGTGACATCAGGACGAGCGCAACATCATCTAACATCTAAGGGGTGTTTCATAAAGGACAGTGAGTGATATAAACACTCTTCGTATTGTAATATGTACAAGACATGATGCCGCATGACTTTAACCAAGTTTGACATCAAATAAGATTTCTTTTTTATACTCTTAAGAGCAGGACTTCAGGTAGTCTGTTTATTTCATTTTGTGACATTTAGAAGATTAAAAACTGGTGAAAATGGTACTTAATAAGCCATGGGGGGCTCAGAGATATTTATCAGCTTACTTTAATTGCAGGGCATTTAAAAAGCACAAATGTTGGCTGGCAGACTGCAGATACTTCAGCTTGAATTTAAAGTACGCAGTAAGTGCAGCCCATGTCAAATGTGGCATTTGGTTCATGTACTGCAAACTGACACATGTTCATAATGCAGCAGTATGGGGGAAACACTCTTAGTTTTTAGTCGGGCAGATTCATTGTAACACTGGTTAAACCTGAGGTGAAGAGCATTTCCCACAATGTCACACTTTCTTTCTTTAAGTGAGCCTAATTTAAGTGGTCATCATCATTATGAAACACTCCTAAGATCTCAAGTGATAATTACAAACAAATGTTTAAAGTACAGTATACATTGGTCATAATTAGGGCTGGGTATCGCCACTGATTTCAATGGGATTGGACTTGATTTGGGCTATTTCAGTTACTATACCAATTTGGATAGATATGAAAGAGATTCTCAGAACTAATGCTGTGAATTGTACAAGGAACCATCTAACCTGGTGCGTTATGAAAAATAAGAATGTTTACTTGGGAGATGTGTGGTGTTTCCACAATATTGTGCCTCATTTTTGTACATCTTACATATGGCTTTGCTTTTGTCCAGTTCCTCTCTGTCTTCATAGTTTTTAAATCCCACATCTGCCTTTCTGCTTGGCGGTGCCTTCAGTGGAGCAGCTCCCGGCATGTTCCGATTCAACTGAGGTGCGCTAGTCTCTCACATGGCCATAAGAACCCAAAGGCAGGCCACGCGGCACTAACCGGGTTAAAGCTTCACGCATCCACGGGAAAAGACATATATTAAACTCTGGATTTGATTAATCAATTATGATCGATTTGAATCGGAAAATCAGTTTTCATACCCAGCCCTGGTCATGATTTAATGTTGTGGTATAAATACAGAGGATTCTTACCTGCATGTTCATCAGCAGCCCAGTTATCTATAGCTAGAATCAAGGACAACAACCTCGTGGCTCAATACAATCACAGCTGGAGCTTTAAGATTAGAGCAGCTGGTGAGTGGAAGGTTGCCGGGTCAAATCCCCACACCGGCTGACTGTCACCCACCACTTCTGCCTCTTCTCCTAGCGTAAGCCGAACCTCCCACACCTGACTTTATTTTTTTTTCTCACCCATTCCCACAATTTGCCTGTGGTAACTAAAATGTAACACTTTAGATCAGGTTTAAGGAGAACAAGATTTTATCACATAAACAAAAAACTGTCTGTGAAAAGCCAGACAAGCTGACAATCAAAGCTGAACTCCTGACTAAACGACAGCGTCGAGATATGGGCCGGGCCGGGCCGTACTGCTAGTGCTGCATGTGACCTAGATTAGGTTTCTCTGCTCTGCAGGGGTAGACTGACACTGGGCCACTGGCACAGAGCCATCCTGACATGGCACAGTGCTGCAGACGCAGAGAGAGAGAGAGAGAGAGAGAAACAGAGAGAGAGAGAGAGAGAGGGAGAGAGACAGAGAGAGAGACAGAGAGAGAGACAGAGGGGTATAGAAAAGACAGATGAGAGAGAAATGCAGAGGGGCAAAGAAGGCAGCAGAATAGCAGAGCTAGGATTGTTGCTGGAGTGGAAAACGGGGATGTAAACTTAGATGTTAAAGGTGGATTGTAGGGCTGTCAATCGATTCAAATATTTAATTGTGATTAATCACATGATTGTCCATAGTTTTTAAACTTTTCAAAATGTACCTTAAAAGGGAAATTTGTCAAGTTTTTAATGCTCTTATCATCATGGGAGTGGGCAGATATGCTGCTTTATACAAATGTATGTATATATTTATTATTGTAAATCAATTAACAACACAAAACAATGAGAGATATTGTCCAGAAACCCTCACAGGTACTGCATTTACTATAAAACATATGCTCAAATCATAACATGGCAAACTGCAGCCCAACAGGCAACAACAGCTGTCAGTGTGTCAGTGTGCTGACTTGACTATGACTTGCCCCAAAGTGCATGTGATTATCATAAAGTGGGCATGTCTGTAAAGGGGAGACTCGTGGGTACCCATAGAACCCATTTACATTCACTGATCTGGAGGTCAGAGGTCAAGGGATCCCATTGAAAAGGCCATGACAGTTTTTCTTCGCTAAAATGTAGCGTAAGTTTGGAGCGTTATTTAACCTCCTTTGCGACAACCTTATATGACATGGTTGGTACCAGTAGATGCTTTAGGTTTTTCTAGTTTCATATGATACCAGTATCTTCACTCTAGCTTTAAAACTGAGCAGCTACAACCTAAAAATCGCAAGTTGCATTAAAGAAATTAGTGGCATTAAAACAAATATGCGTTATCGCGTTAACTTTGACAGCACTAGTAGATTGTAATTTATCATCTAAACAGGACGTTTTAAAGGGTTTGGTATTCTGTGGTGCCAGTCCAAAGGATACAACAATGCAGATCCAGTTGAAGAAGAGCATGAAGATATAGTCTGCCGGTCTGCCATCAAACGCCCCTGAAAAATAATACCAAGAGAAAGATTAGCGTGACAAAAAAGAAGAGCATCCAGTGTGTGTGACTGCATGTGTGTGTGTGTGTGAGCCGCTGAGGCCCGTAGTCTCACCTGTCTCTAGCCGACTGGAGTAGTGGTAGAGGAAATACAGGTTGACCAGGTACAGAAACCCAGTGTTAGGACTTATTGGGAAATACAAGGTGGCAGTCACTGGTCTCCAGAGCTGAAACAAACAGAAGAGACATTAGTCTAATAGAAATGTAGTAAAACATCAACACAGCTGTGTTTGAGCAAAGACTTTAAAGGGCTGCGCTTGTAACACACATGAAGTCTCATGTGGATTGTAAATGAGAACTTCTAAGCACTGAAAACGTGGCACCAGACAGCTGGCGTTCCTCGGCAGAGTCTGTTACCTCACAAGTAGATTCAAATGTTTTGTTTGATGGTAACAGACATCAGATCTATACGGCGTTTAAGAGGTGGCTTAAGGGCTGATGAGCATTCCCTGTGTTAAATTACTATTAATCAAGGGGGGAAATGACAGGATGTAATTACAACATACAACGCTGATGTGGAACAAATCAGAACTGTGCCTACCTAGGCTATAATTAGAAATGTGGCTTTATTTTATTCAGTTTTTCATTCATTTTATTTTCGTGCAATTCAATTAGAGCACTTATCCTGTTGAATAGTCACTCGACAGAAAATGCTGATATTCCACTAATCTTTTCAGCTGGGAAATCAAACAAAAATGCCAAACCCTCTCTAATTCTAGCTCCTCACGTCTGAGGATTTATTGCATTTCTTTTGTTTTGTATCAGTTTAAATGAAATGCCAAAGATGTCACCTTGGTCTCCCACACTTTGTGATGGGCATTTTTTACTTTGTTTTTTGACATTTCATAGACTAATGATTAATCAATTCATTGAAAAAAACAACAACAACAACAAATAACAGACAAACAGATTCATGATTACAATATTTTTAGTTGCAGTCATAATCAAAATATCAACAGCTACTAACTGCGTATTCATTATCATTTACTGATATTGTCCATATGTCCACAATAGATGGATATGGATATGTTGTCAGCTTTATAGCATTTGGATTTGGAAAAACATTCCACCCATTGTTGGTCCAAAACTGGACTTCGGTGTCCTCCAGCTCCCCTCTGCAGCTAATTAAGACTGCATAATGGTTACAGTGATACTAACTGGGGTGTCTTTTAAACAGAACAAGTGTCCTCCTTCATTAACCACCAAAGAGATAGCAGGACTAAATGTATGGTGGAGGACACTTCAAGGGTCTATAAAGGAGCTTATAATGTTATACTGACTGAATTGCCATTTAATAATAATGAAATTAATCATGGTTTTCATTGATATAGCTTCCCTTGAGATTAATAACCTACAGTATTTCAGATACAATTTCTTACTCAGTTGCCAAGCGACAAAACAACTCCAAGTAAATAGAGCAATACAATAATAAGCTATTAAGGTGCAGCACTGCCGGTGTTGCTCTGAGATATCAGTTACCTATTGGAACTGTCACACCAGCTTGCTGCTCTCTGTGTAATAATCGTTTCAATAACCAGTGATGGAAGAAGTATTCAAACCCTTTACTTAAGTAAAAGTAGCAATACTACAGCATAAAAGTAGTCCAATACATGTAGGAGTCCTCAGGTTGGACAAAAATCTTATCTTAGTAAAAGTACAGCAGTATTAACAGAAACAGTATATTATATTGTGCTTGCAAGTGGTGCATGTGAGTTTTATATTTGATAAAGGTTACATTAAATGGGTTGTTAATGTCAATGTGGAAGTAGCCTTTTTACTGAAGGTGGAGCTGATTTTAACTACCTTTGAGTAGTTTAATCTAGCAATGCATCATTTTCTATAACTATATAACTGACAATATGTCTTTAGATAATACAAACAATCGTATTCTTCAAAGTCACCAGTAACTATGAAAATATATTTAAAAATTAGTGATTAGTGAAAAAAAGCAAAATATTTCCCTGTGAAATATGTAAAGTAGGCTAGAACTTCTTATTCTGAGCTAAGTGCAGTACTCCAATAGGCCGAAGTGGATTTAAGAACTTTCCACCACTACAAAGAAGCAAGACAGTAGTTTGTGGAGGGTATTTTGTCTGGAGGTACAGTAAGTCTTTCAGATCCACATCTCCATCCCTCCTCCTGACCTGGTATAACCTTGTAGTAGCTTGTAGAAGCTGTCAACCTGTGATGAGTAGAGATGCTGCCTGCAGGATCATCTCACAGGAGGGAAGTCCCTTTACCATTTTACTATCAGATCTTGTGGCATGCACAACAACAGCACCATCTCAAACTGATTTTATTACACCAATTACCCAAATGCAACACTTCGGCTACCATCTTTGGTTATTAATATATGATGTTATATTGACTTCTTATTTCAGTGTTGCTAAATTAAGAAGCATTTTGACAGCATCCGGAAGTCCTGACCTCCTACGTCTCGCCCTCTGATTGGCTGTCACACAGCACGAGGCCTGCTGCTCAGATAGCCTTGCTAGCCACCTAGCTGCTAACCAACAATCAACCGTTGACTGATCAGCCTCTCCAACACACACAGCTGAACATCAGCAGCTCCAACACACACACAGGTGAACAGGGACGAGATCCACTCACATGAAACCTGCTTAAGACCAGCTCTGGAAACAGCATGAGGTTCCTGAAGTCAATCAGTCCTAGTTTCCCAATGAAGGGGACAGCGATGGAGGCAGCGAACCAGGAGCGGGTGATGAGCGGGATGCTCCTGAACCAGTCCCCGAGGTCCGACATCTTCCACTAGGATTACTGCCGCCGAGTTATCACCATGAAACTACAGCTCCTCTCTAAACAACGAGCTAATATCACCGGAACACTGCGAGCCCTCGCTGCCTTTCTATCAGAGGAGCTCCACTGCTAACTTGACATGACGTGGCTAATCACATCAGGCAGCTAGCAGCTTTACCTAGGACCAAGTGTACTGAGATCAGAGGAGACTACATCCGGTTCAGCTCTTCAGAGTAAAACCAAACGTAGTAATACTGCTACTACAAACAATAATAAAACTGACAGCAATAAAAAGGGAAAATATTGCTAATTAACATAGAGGTGATATTATAGGGAAATCGATCATGTTTGTCAGAAGAAATGGAACATTAAAATATATATTCAATTATAAAATAACAAGTCACTAGTTTCTTTAAAGTTCTGAAATATTACTCAAATTTTAAGCTCGTTGTTTTTATGATGTGATACAACCCGTGTTGATTGATTTTAGAGAAGTATTACAATCAGGTAATGTAACATTTCTCACAGTATAAATTTCCTTTAAGCAGTAAAAGTTAGAGAATGACATTGAAACCAGAGTAAATTGGCAGGTACCTTTGTCTTTGGGCTTTTTACCTTATTCTTACCAGATATTATTACACAGGTGATATTAAACATTGTGTTGTTCATACTATAATATAGTAATAGATGCAGGCAACATCAATGATGGCCTATATAGGCTACTTCTTAATTATTTTTCCAAGTTGTGGGTTTGTACAGTTATATATTTATCTAGTTATTTAATCCTTATTTATTCATTTTGAAGATTTATATCATGCTCTTAGTTTGAAGGAAAATGTTAGAACCAGATGTGTTTCTTTATGTTTTGCTCTGCATTATTGTAGAACTTCCTGAGAAATTTCCAAAAGCTCCCTCTTGACCAATCCAGAAGCAGCAGCAACAGAAAGAGGCGGGTCAGACGTGACAGGTTTCCTGTTGTTACAGCAGCCACCTGTGGAGAGAACTGAATCAAAGAAGCAACAAGAATAACAAGAAGCATAATGATGATTACTGAGAAACAATACTGATGCAAATTATCCCTTTTTAACAAAACCTCATGTTCTCACTTCAATTCATAACTCAGATGTTAGGTTTTAGGTTTTTTAGGCCTTTTTTTAAAATTAAGAGATGTAAAATATCTGCTCAGCTAATTCAGTATACTGTAGATATTGATACATAATGATCAGACCTGATCAAAATAAATAGGAAACAGGATTTTATGGTGCATAGACTGAGTGATTTAAACTATTTGACTCACCTTTTTGCAGCAATGACAAAAATGAGAGACTAAAGAGGCATGGGTGAATGAAAGCAACCATATATCCTTAGATAATATCAATACTTTTCATTTAAAATGCATGGATTAAGATAATCATCTCAGGTGTTTTATCTTTTTGCCAAAACTGGTAGATGTAGACCAGGTTAAAAGGGAAAACATTTGGATTGACAACAGAAGCAAAGCCGCAATAATAAGTTAGTATTTTATGTAAGTAAGTATATATATTTTTTATTGACTTAGACACCTCGTATAACTCTATGTTCTCCGTGAATGAAGGTGATACTGATCATTATTCTGAAATCAGTTCATTTGGGGTTGAAAAAGCACTAAAGTTACTGGAGTGTCGGTCATGCATCCTGTTAAGATCCATTTGTAACAGTCACACATCGTAACTCACTGACTGACTGCTTCAGTACAAGTCAGTGTGTAATTCCTTTAGACCTTGTGACTCCTGACAGCTACAGTACTGTTTTGTGAACAAACCAGAGGCAATGTGAGAATGAGGCATGATGAGACAACTTCAAAATGTTGTATTATATTACTATTATATCTAAAAAACTAAATTAAAATATGTACAGTTGAATAATCCCCATTTCATTAAGTGTCACACTCAGTTTACAACATTATATCTCTGCAGGTTTTGTGTCAGAATAGCAATCTAGTCCAAATAGTTTTGAACTACAACTCCCATAATGCACTCCTCTGTTTACTCCATACACGTCAATTTTAAGCGACAAAAAAATAACCGTCCTCAAAACAAGCCCAAAACAATCCAAAGTGAAGTTGCAGAAAGCTGTGAGTGTCCTAGTGGACAGTGTGACTGGCTGTTAGGAGACTGTTGAGCTGAGATTACATGCTGCTGAGCTGTACGGCTTCTTTGGCCCCAACTTTAAACTGCATTACTTATCGTTAGTGAATGAAGCTCGTTCAAACTTCGCGCTGTTTGCTGCGCCTTTAAACAGACTAGCCGGCTAGCGTTAGCCGCTCTGCCAGCCGTGTTACATTACATTCAGTGAGGTGGATCTTCTGGGAGTTTTCTAAGCCTATATGTATCATCTGAGTCTTTAAAATGGAGGTGACGGACATTGGAAACAAAGAAGAGGGGAAAGTCTGGCATCGCAAACCAACAGCAGGCAAAGGGTAGGTCTTAAACAACAGCAGGCAAAGGGTAGGTCTGAAACAGCTGATTGATTAGTTGTCATGTGCACCTGATGCTGCGGGGAGTGACACATTCATATAGATTAGATTGTAACATACACTTCTGAGCCTAACAGTAACATTACAAGGTAGCTAACTGCTTGCAATGCAGTTATGTTCACTCACACTTGTTGCACTCCTCCTACATTCATACAAGTATGAACTGTAAACACTGGGATGGCACATCCACTCTACACATAACGTTATACTGTGTACTCCCAAGGGATGCCTCTTAACATTGTTCTTGTTCTTGTTCTTGTTCTTGTTCTTGTTAGCCACCTTTTCAGGGTGTATTGTTATGTAACCACTAGAGAGCAGCCACGATTCACTGAACTGTGCTTTTAGTACTGTCTGAGTGCCAAATACAGGGTCAATGTTTGCTGTGACAGGTACAAATTACAGATCACTTGCCACCATGTCAGATAGGTTTCCCTTATATTGAGATATATTATTAAAGAAATCCTAAATTAAAATAGTCAGGGGTTGAGGCTACATGATATATTACATATGTCTACTGTCTGGTACCACTTACTCAGTGTTTCTTTTTTAAAATTATATTTGTATTGACACTCAGCAGCAAATCCATGAAATGAGTTACAGACCCTGCATACATACATACATACATCACCCACCTATGTCTGTCTAAAATGCCGTATTTTAAGATTTGTTATACACAAAAAGAAAACAAACAGTAAAAACTATGATCAAATAGGGAGTGATCTTTTCATTACCATACAATCATATATTTGCAAAAATAAAATCTGGCCTGTGGGGTGTTACATAGTTAACCCAGTTCTCCCAGCGTGACACAAATAATTCCAATTTCTGGTTAACATACAGTATGCTGTTATCCTCTCCCATTTTGTAAATGTCCAATTGTAATATCCATCAATGCATTTAATGTTGGGCTCTCCTGTGTTAACCACTAAGAGTGGTAAGAGCCTTTTTACCAGCTTCCAGCAATATATTTAATAAATGTTTCTCTCTTTTCAACCATTCTTGAGGCATAAGTCCAAGTCTTACTCTTCAGGGTGAACATGACATCTTAAAATATCTTGTAAGGCATTATGAATCTCTCTCCAAAGTGTTTACAATTCTTAAGTGTTCTACATAGACTTCACAAGTGGCAGACAAACACTTTTCTTTGGCAGGTAGAAATGTTCAGTGACCTGCGACAGTGGGAGATGAGAGAAGAACTTAATTTGGAACCCTGGTTGTTTGTCTTCTTCCTCAGTGTCTTAGTGACGGTGGTCCGCACTGCTCAGCAGAACAAGACGGTGCGTTTCCTCCATGTGGCCTTTGACACCACAGGAGACTCCTTCCTGGCTGGAGATCACCATGGCAACATCTACATCTTTGACATCAGTAGAAACAGGTGACTGACTCTACTCAAAAGTCCCAAAATAGTGTTTTAAGTTTGTTTATCACTTGTATTATATTTTATGAATATGATTTGCTTTACAACATTTAGCTAGATGGGAATTATGACACCAATACAGTGGGGCTACCTCTGGGTCTGAGAAGTGAAGCCAAAGTGGAAGTTCTTTAAACCTGCATTCTTTCTAACAGCCAACAGAGGAAGGCGACTCCTCTGGTTGCAATAAGAAGTCTGGTTGTATAGAAGTCTCTGAGAAAATGAGCCTACCTCTCACTTGATTTATTACCTCAGTAAACATTGTAAACATTAGTTTATGGTCTCAATCACTAGTTTCAAGTCTTCTTCAATAAAGCATGATGTTCATTTAGTAAATTATGGTCCCATTTAGGCTGCATTCACTACAGATCCGGCGGTGCGTCTAAAACGCAAGTTTTCCCATTCATTTTGAATGGGGGTAGTGTGTTTTAGCTGTGGATGTAGAGGCCACAGGGGGTGCTGAAAAATAACGTAGTGGCCTGCGGCTGAAAAGTAGAAAACTTTAGACACTTCATGACAATTAATGTCATTACTGTGCCCTCATATCCAGCATTTATTAATGCTAGTCATACCCATTTCATTTTGACATGTCACTTCTCTCACCTGAATTTGTTCTATTTAGAGCAGAAAATATGGTTAATATACTTACACACTTCTATCTTCTTCCCAGTTTTTCTATTGAGAGAAGAACAAAGTGACCCCTAAACCCCTTAAACTCAGCATACTTTTACATTTATGTGTTTTTCATTGCTTCTTTCTTGGGGCAGATTTCGTTTGGTGCAGAAGACAGGACAGGCCTGCACTGCTCTGGCATTCAGCCTCCGCAGGACCACAGAGTTCCTTGTGGCCTTGGCTGACTACACCATCAAGTGCTTTGACAAAGGTAGGATGGACACATCCATCCATGCTTCGTTCTTTGAATAGTAATTTCCAGGGCTTTAAGTTCTCAGAACTTTTTCCACACAAGTTATTTTCAATGACACTTGCTATTGTTTCATTATCTTTCTTTCAGACACGAAGCAGCTGGTCAGTTGGATGCGGGGTCACGAGGGAGCAGTTTCGTCCATCTCTGTCCACAGCTCAGGTCGCTACGCCATCACAACGTCTTCAGACACGGCTCAGCTCTGGGACCTGGACACCTTCCAGAGGAAGAGGAAGCTCAACATCCGTCAGTCTGTTGGCATTCAAAGGGTAAACCTGCAAAATGAAAGCAACATTAACGAATAGTAGTTTGATCACATCATGGTGATAATCATTCATCTGAGGATTGACAGTGTTTTATTGTCAAATAGGGATTTAGGTTTTTGGCTCATTTTGATACTACAGTATATTTCTGGTACATTTTTGGTATGCACTAAATTTTTTCTTTCTCTTCGTTGTTGTCATGATCATTTCACCCTGTTGTTTGTGTTGCAGGTGTTTTTCCTGCCTCTCAGTAACACCATCCTCAGCTGTTTCAGTGATGACTCAATCTTTGCTTGGGAGAGCGACACGCTGTTCTGCAAATACCAACTCCCAGTGCCCGACTGCGGACCCAAAATCTCCTACAAGGCCTTCGCTGTCACACGGTGGGTCTCTCACATCGCAACCACTGTCTAGCTCATTGATTATGTAGTTTCTTTCATTCACACCCTGCTTTGCCTCTAAACACGTCATACGCATAATAAAAGTAAATGAGGATCAGAAGGCCTCATCAAACACTGATATACCTGACTTGTGTTGGCAGTGATGGTAAGAGCCTTGCTGCTGGTGGGCGCTCCAACCTGTTGCACCTTTGGTGTCTGGACAGCCAACAGCTGGTCAGGGTGATTCAGATGCCCACGCAGGTCCGAACTGTCCGACAGATGGAATTCCTTCCCGACAGCTTTGACGGAGGAGCCAGCCAGGTACACAGACAACAATTTTAGACATTGTTGACGTCACTTGCCTGGAAGAGGCCTTGTCTGTGTATCTGTGCATGTTAATGAGCCAGTGGTCTGCTTCTGTATCTCTGTATGCAAATGTTTAACATGATAACTTTTCTGCATGTGTGCCCTGTGTGTTTGAGACCTTTTTGTTGTCTCTGTAGACACTAGGCGTGTTGAGCCAGGACGGCGTGATGCGATTCATCAACATTCACACATGCAAGCTGCTTTTCCACATGGGTTCCCACGACGACGCCATCACCACAGTGACGGTCAGCTCTAACGGCCGACATGTTGTGGCCATCATGGATAATGGCAGCATAAATGTCTACAGCGTACAGAGTCTCACACAGGAATTAAACAAGGTGACAGTCAGTTGTGATAACAGTACGAAGACGTACAAGGTTATTTATTTGTTGATAACAATAAATTGATCTGTATGTGTGTTCATATTGTGTGTGTGTGTGTGCCCCTCACCCAGCCTCCTCCCTCCCAGGTGGCAGTAGTCTCTGGCGGTGGAGTTGATCAGGACTTGTCTAACCTAAAGGTCCAGGTCAGGTCAGAGGTCGTTCAGAGACCAGCCAAGAGCTCGGGTAGGCGGACACAGGTGAAGATACTTAGACCCCCCGCTGGGTCGACAGCTGAGGATAAAGAGGTGGGAGCAACACACACCAATGTCTTAATACATTGTTTTCTTTATGTAGAGTGATGTGAAGTTTATTTCTCATACCACCATAAATACACACAAAGCATTTCCCTCCCTCTGACTAGACACAACGAGTGAGTGATTTAATAGAGTGTTATGGTTTTGTGTCTGCCAATAGAATGAACTACCTGCTGGTCTGAATAAGAAGAGACTGGTGGCTCTGCTCAAGGCGTTTGGAGAATATCCTGCTAAATACAGGTAAATATGACTTTCACAGGAGGAGGATTCATGCACGTATCTGATGACTGAAAGATGCATGCCAACTTTTTAACACTCATGTGTTTGTGTTTATGTTTATGTGTTGAGATTCACATGATTCATTTGTGTGTCCACGTTGCAGGATGTTTGTGTGGCGGTCTTTGTTGTGTCTCCCAGAGAACCATGCGGCGTACAGCAGTCTGACTGATAAAGGCCTGCATGCAGCCTACCTCACTCTGGATGATAAATACCCCATCAAAAGTCACAAGCTACAGAGGGGACTGCAGAGGTTCTACAACTATTTTCTTCTTTCTGCAGAATTTAGAAGTTTTGTTTTTTTAATCTATTTTGAAATCACATGATTTTCAACAAATCCATGATTTGGTTCTTCCTCTGCTCCACAGGGTTTTGTCTGCTTTAGCTCACTGGGCAGCCATATTTGGAGAGGTGGAGTACCTTCCCCTGGTAGCCTTCCCTTTCGTCAAGCTCTTCCAGAACAACCCAATGCTCTGCTTCGAGGTGGTGGCCACCGTCGTAGGTACTTCATGGTTGTTCTTATGAAATGACATTTTTCTAATTAAACACAAAATTATGAAAATATATGAAATTTCAACTACACACGTTTGAAAGCTTTCCAGTGTTTTGTGCTGCTGCCTTGAGTTCAGTATCTTGAATTCCTACCAGCCTTTTTATGTGTAGGGAATGGCACTGCTGCATTCATAAGCATAAAACCAAACAACGAGCTTCTCCGTGTGTGCAGCCAAAGTCTGAGACTCGTGACACTAAAGGATTTGGAACTGCTTTAATTTTCAATTGTGGCTCTGTTTATCAGGCATTTGAATGTCTTGAGGAAAAGCCAAGGTATTATCAGTGTGTTGAATACTCCGATGTTTGGTTGTGCAGTGAATTGGGGTCAGCACTGGTTCGAGTACTTCCCCAACCCTCCTCTGAACATCCTGAGCATGGCGGAGAACGTTCTGGCTCATCACGACAAGGAACTGCTGCAGCACCTGGTGGACTGTGGCATCACCTCACAGGTAACAGCAGCTACACACAACTGGAGGAGAAGGGTGGACGAATACTCAGTCAGGTGAGATTTTTTATCGGGCATGTCTATATCTGTTCCAGCTGTATGTGTGGCCCCTGCTGGAGACCTTGTTCTCAGAGGTTTTGACTCGTGATGAGTGGCTCCGGCTCTTTGACAACATCTTCTCCAACAATCCATCATTCCTGCTCATGGCCTGTGTGGCCTACATCACCTGCTGCCGTGAGCCTCTGCTGCTCTGCTCCCAGAAACAGGACTTTGAGGTAACTCCCCTGAAAATATAGTCAGCCCCACAGTAAGTCAGTAAACATTTCCGTCTCTCCTCCATCAAATCTTATTTCCTGTTTCTTTTCCTTTCAGTATTTTTTCCACCACCGTAACAACCTGGATTTGGGCGCCATGATAAAGGAGGCTTACCGGCTCATGGGCAGCACACCAGCTGACATCCATCCCAGGACTATGCTCTCTGACTTTACACCACTCACCAAAGGCCAGTACCCCGTGTTCAACCACTACCCAGAGTTCATAGTGGAATACCAGAGCCGGGAGAGGGAGAAGATACGACTGCAGGAGATGGAGTATCTCCGTGAGAGGTGAGATTACACATAGTGTATTGACAGTGTTAATAAGATAGCCAGAAATGCATATTTTTAGCTAGGATGAGCGTTAGATTATACATTTGATGAAATGTGTGTTTCTCTCATCAGGCAGGAGGTGTCAGCCCTGCGTGCAGATTTTGTACGTCGCCAGGCTGAAGAGGAGGCCTATTATGCACAACAGGTAGATATTGCTTTTCGTAATGTATGTTTTTCCTCGCTCATATAGTTAACCTCTATATGAAACACAAGCCTTGGATGGAAGTTCAGTGAACTGAATACTGCTTGATTTGAACACAGGAGCTGCTGCAGAAAGCAGAGGAACAGCGCAGAAACATCCTGGCACAAGAGGAGGAAAAACTAACACAGCAGAGGGCAAAGTAAAAGCACACCTCTATAATTAAGTTATAAGAAAAAAAGAACAGTATTATTTAGCAGAATGGGTTGCTGACACTGCTCCGTCCTCTGCAGGTTGGCAGCGATGAAGAGAGAGCTGAAGGTGAAGGAGTTACAGCTGCTGGATGCAACTAAAAGACGTTTCCTCAAACACCAACAGGACCTGAGAGCCTCACAGGTCCAAAGACTAGACCAGGAGATCAGTAGAAAGGTAACCTGATGATTAACATTTAAGGTAGTCTTTTAATATAATATATTTTTTCTACCAAAGAATATGTCATGGACTTAATAACCTCTATGTTTGAGCACTAACCCAACAATAAACCTTTTATATGGGGCTACAGATGGGTCTCCGGGAGCGAGAAACAGCTGCAGCCGTCCAGGATCTAGAAGTCCGACAGATGGAGCTGGAGGCTCAGAGGAGACGACTTGAACAGGTGATAAACAGCTCGCATTCAATCCTCCTTCCTCTCTCCAAGCCTCCTCTTTTGAATAATTTCTCTCTCTCCCTTCCTAAACCTAAACCTAGAACACATTTTGCAGTTGAAATACCTGGAAGCATAAAATGTGCTTTCTCACTGGACACTGAATAGATCAAAATGTCTGATAACAATCACAGGTCAGCCTCCAAGTTTGAGAGCTTTTGAAGTCACTCACGGTTGTACCTAATTCAAGACTCCCCAGTGTTGTAGCCTCCTTTAGACACTTCCTTTAATCATGATCGATGAATAGCACATATTCTGCATTAACATTCTTACAATCCAACACTGAGGTCCGTCAAACAAGAAATATTTGATGTAATAGTCACAAACAGTGAATTGCCACCATGTAATGACATCACTTCTTGATTTTTGTAATAATAGTCTGAAGTTTTGGTTTGTTTTGTCCATGACTATTTCCCTCAGCACCTGTTTAAGGAGCAGGAGCGCACGGGACGGGAGGTTGAGGAGGAGGCGGAGATGCGGATGAGGAGGGCAGAAAGAGAGGAGGAGAGCTACACAGAGCTGCTCCACTGCACAGAGACAAACATGCAGGTTAGTGGCACATTCCAACGTGGAGCCGGTATAATAATATCGACATCTGTCAGCACACGACCTTGATGCACTCGTAAATTTGTCTGACTTCACGAGAAACTTTCAAAGCCACACAAACTCTGATTTTGGCACAGATACCGGTGATCTTCTCCTCTTGTTTCCGTTAACTTCCCCTCTCTCAACACACAGGCCCTGGAGGAGTCCCTGGCGGAGGCGTGCCAGCTGGGCTTGGAGTCGGACTGGCAGAGGGAGGTGGCGGAGCGCCTGCAGCAGGTTGATGCCGAGCAGGAGAGGAAGAGGGAGAGACTGGCAGAGCTTCACAGGCAAACCCTGGCAGAGGAGGAGAGACTGGCCGACACCCTGAGAGATGTGGCAGGAAGGAAGGTGAGAACAACAACAGTATGTTTGTTGACACAACAATTTACATGAGTATTGGCTTGCCTATGAAAAATTACTGTGACATATTGATAAGGGCTTTTCTCTCTTACCTTTAAAATTAATATTACGAAATAATAAAGAATGATTGAAATATGTTTTCTGACCATCTCAATGTCTGAAATACTTTTTTGATATATATAAATACAAATTGTTGGATTTAGAAAAATAAGCTGTTTGGTTATTGTGATTCAATTAGACGATGAATACTTGTTAATTTGCAGTGGGATGAAGTAATGAGTTCCAGAGCCCAGTTACAGGAGCAGCGGCAGCCCCTGTCTGCAGCAGACGCAGGTATTTCTCTACACATACATTAGTTTTGTTTGTGGGCTTTGAGCTGACCTGTTCATTATCCAGACGTCGTGGATCTAATGTTACAGTGTTTGTGTCAGACGGCCTAAGACAGATGGGGTTAAGATCACCGTGTTCCACCAGAGGATTTCCTCATAGACCCAGTGCCACCACCAATGCTGCTGGTCCAGCAGTCAGACCCAACTCTGCCACCTCCCCAAAGCATGCAGGAACTAACATGGTGTGTCTGAACAGCAGTTCACCTTCAGAGAGCACCTCCACCAACTGTAAGTCATTGTAGATATGATATTGTTTCCAAAAGGCTTTACTAAAAAGTGTATTCTTTTCAAAAAGCAAAGATAAAAGACTGCTTCTGTTGAAAGGACTTTCTGGTGTGGTGTAGCACAAGACTTTGTGGTGCGATCAGTGTTGTGGCAGTGGCAATCCCTTTCATTAAGAATATGTTTGAAGGTCTTATTGATAAAAATTTTACGTGGATGAATGTTTTTTTAAAAATTGTACACCCACAGAGCTTTTAGAACGATGCCGAATAAAAGTATGGCTTTTCCTAAAAACAATTATTATGATTGTGAATTAATCACTTAAATTTTTTTTGACAAGTCCAAAATGAACGTTTTGTTTATCTCTGTGGAAGATATTTCACATTTGGTTCCCACTTCAAACAAGGCTTGTGAGCCAATAGTATAACAACATTGGTATCACGTGGTATCTCTGTGTTGTCAGCGATCAAGTTGCCAGTTAGTTTGGAAAAAATTGATAAATGGCGTATGAGTTTGACAGTTGTGTCCGGTTACCTAACGTTATAGTTCAGAGGGAATTTAGAAGTGGTTGGCTGACTGGAAAATAAGTAGGTATACCTGTGTATTCCCTGCACTACAGCACTGCTTAGATGACAAGCTAAACATTACCCGAGACTAGATAGCCATATCCTCAGATTACCATAGATTACGTTACATGAATGTTGATACACTAACACACAAAGTGACCTAAATCTATAGCTAATTTATAGCTGCATGTTACAAAATAACTGAGTCTCACTCCACTCCATAAAATATGCAGGTCACGAATCGGCAACCACTTGTTGTGAAGTGAATGCAATGGAACGGAGGAGGGAGATTTCTATGTTATCAATGTTATCAATAGCACCTTTAATATTAGGGCTGCAATTATTTTGGTTATCAATATATCTGCTGATTATTTTCTCAAATAATCAATGAGTTATTTGTTCTGTAACGCAGCAAAGAAAGTGAAAAATTACAGATGATGTCTGCTTTTTTTTTTTTTTTAAATCCAAAGCTTTTCAGTTTACTACTATAATATAAGACTGGAGAAAAAGCATCAAATCCTCCCATTGGACAGGCTGGAACCATTAAATGTTTGGCAGTTTTCCTTGAAACGATTAATCGATAATCAAAAAATATTTGCTGATAAATTTTCTGTCAATTAACTAATCAATTAATGTACTAACTGTTGCAACACTACATAATAAGAGCACCATTATCTTGAGTTTCTGTGTAAATAATGTCCCTGTATGTCCTTCTGTCAGTTTCCCTGGACCGAGGCCGGGCCCAGCTGGACAGCAGCGAGAGACAACTGCTGAAGGAAATCGGAGAACTGAGACGGAAGCTGGCGGTCAGAGCCAGAGAGGGCAGCTCTGCCTCCTCACAGTCTGTCCACACACTGTCCTCCGTCTCCCAGTGACCACAAACTGCTCTCTGTCGTCATAGCATCACAAACAACATATTCCTGTCTCAAGGTAGCTAGAACAGCAGAAACAAATGACTATGACTGAGGAGCATACTGGCCAGCTGCTATCTTTTTACCACCTTCCAAGTGCTTATATACCACCCTTTAAACTACACATTATTTATGCAAATACAGTCAGACATGTTAATTGTACATCATCAAACACTATTTCATGAAAACCCATCAGTCCTCTGACTGGATCCCTGCGAGGACAGAAACGGGTTAATCCGTTGGGTTTCGGCTGTGTTGTTGCTTCATGTGATGTGTGCACATGATTGTTCAGCTTGTGTCACTACTCTAGTCATCCATCATTCATGGGGGGGTTCTCTGATAATATCCCTACAATCAACAACGGCTTCATTCATTTGAACTCAGTTCTGTCTGTGGCCCCTCCAGACACAGACAGTGGCCAGGGCTGTACCATCGCAGTCCGTCTGTAGCCGGGGAACGTTCCTCTGTGTGACCAAAGTGACAAACTGATGTAACATACAGTACTTAGGTAGGTACTATGTCTAAGTCTGCTAACTGAACGATGAAACATCCGTTAGTTCTATAGTGTCTATAGTGTAGAATAACATCTTTTAACTGTGGTAAAAACATACACTGTTATACCTCTGAACTTGTTACCATACCACCTTCCATTTAATGTTCACTTTTTTTTAAATATTGGAGCTGGTGCTCCATTTAGAATTTTTATTTCAATGAATGTATATGCTTCGTCTTATTTAAAACCTGGTTTGGGTAAAATGTTTTTTAAAATCCTGATTCAACCTTCTGTTTCATTGTTCCTTTTAAGATATACCTGCGTTAGTCTAGTCTTATTATCTCTGGTATTGTACAGAGATTCTAGCGGTCATCGATTTTTAATGCTCAAACTCTTTTGGTATACATTCAAATATATGAATGGTAATGTACACATCTGTATGCAGGAAAGGAGCTCCAGGTGCCAATTTCTATATACAGAATGAATAGATACTGTAGTACAGTGATTCTGGTCTTCTGTGGTCCACAAAATAATTAGCTATAAATTAAAATTGTGTCATTAGAAAGTACATATCTACAGATGGGGACCATTTGCGCCAATAAAACCAGCATATTGTGTCTGTTACTACCACCCATGTTAGCTTTGGGCTAATAGAAGCTCTGATATGATTGTGACACATCCTGTCAATCTGTCATGAATTAGTCCCGTCACTCAGGACACGACGAACCGTCCCTGCTGCTGCTTAGCTTAGTAGCCAGCTAGCTAGCTGGCGAGTATAGAGAAATATTTGAGTCAGTCCACATCGTCAGGTGATACGACAGAGTGTAAGGGCCACATTGAGGAAAAAAAAAAAATCTGAGATTTCAAGAATAAAGTCATAAATTTACGAGAAAAAAGTTGAAATATGAGAATAAAGTCAGAAGTTTACGAGAAAAAAGTCGTAATATTATGAGCATAAAGTCAGAAGTTTATGAGAAAAAAAGTCGGAATATGAGAATAAAGTCAGAAGTAACTCTTATAACTCTGATTTTTTTTTTCCCTCAATGGGGCTCTAATACTCCGTCATAAGGTGACGCTAAAACCAATCTAGCTAAATTGAGAAACAGTTATATCAAGAGACCACGACGGGAGACTAAAATGCGTTGTGTCTTCAGCTGTCATGAATTAATCCTTTCACTCAGGATAGAAGAGGAACAATGCGGATTCCGTCCTGGCCGTGGAACAACGGACCAGCTCTTCACTCTCGCAAGGATCCTGGAGGGGGCCTGGGAGTATGCCTATCCAGTCTATATGTGTTTTGTGGACTTGGAGAAGGCGTATGACGGGTCCCCCGGGAGATACTGTGGGGGGTGCTGCGGGAGTATGGGGTGAGGGGGTCACTTCTCAGGGCCATCCAATCTCTGTACGCCCAAAGCGAGAGCTGTGTTAGGGTTCTCGGCAATAAGTCAGACTCGTCACCAATCCCGTTCGTGATATTCATGGATAGGGTATCGAGGTGTAGTCGGGGGGAGGTGGGTTTGCAGTTCGGTGTGCTGAGGATCTCATCGCTGCTTTTTGCAGATGATGTGATCCTGTTGGCATCATCGGTCGGTGACCTCCAGCTCTCACTGGATCGGTTCGCAGCCGAGTGTGAAGCGGCCGGGATGAGGATCAGTACCTCTAAATCTGAGGCCATGGTTCTCAGCAGGGAACCGATGGATTGCCTACTCCGGGTAGGGAATGAGTCCTTACCCCAAGTGAAGGAGTTCAAGTACCTCTGGGTCTTGTTCGCGAGTGAGGGGAATATGGAACGTGAGATTGGCCGGAGAATCGGCGCAACGGGGGCGGTATTGCATACCGCACCATTGTGATGAAAAGAGAGCTGAGCCGGAAGGCAAAGCTCTCGATCTACCGGTCAATCTTCGTTCCTACTCTCACCTCTGGTCATGAGGGCTGGGTCAGGACAGAAAGAACTAGATCGCGGATACAAGCGGCCAAAATGGGTTTTCTCAGGAGGGTGGCTGGCGTCTCCCTTAGAGATAGGGTGAGAACCTCAGTCATCGGTGAGGGACTCGGAGTAGAGCCGCTGCTCCTTTGCGTCGAAAGGAGCCAGTTGAGGTGGTTCGGGGATCTGGTAAGGATGCCCCCTGGGGGCCTCCCTAGGGAGGTGTTCCAGGCACGACCAGCTGGGAGGAGGCCACGGGGAAGACCCAGGACTAGGTGGAGAGAATATATCTCCACACTGGCCTGGGAACGCCTCGAGATCCCCCACTCAGAGCTGGTTAATGTGGCCCGGGAAAGGGAAGTTTGGGGTCCCCTGCTGGAGCTGTTGCCCCCGCAACCCGACCCCGGATAAGAGATTGAAGGTGGATGGATGGATTCAAGACACGACGAACCGTCCCTGCTGCTGCTTAGCTTAGTAGCCAGCTAGCTAGCTGGCGAGTATAGAGAAATATTTAAATTGAGAAAATATGACGACAGTTATATCAAGAGACCACGACGGGAGACTAAAATGTGTTGTGTCTTCAGGTGCCATGAAGCCGGCCAGGCTAAAGCAACATCTGATTACAAAGCAACCTGAATATCAGAGCAAAACAGAGTGGTGTTAACATGATTCAAATTAAAATGTGTTGCTGTTTATCAAACAGGTCTGAAGTATTTAGGTTGAAAAGTTTTAGAATACAAATAGTTCCAATGGCCTCTAAGAGTACAAATGGTAGTAAGCATTATGCTTAATCGGTGTTACGATTATGAGGGGGTCCTTGGATAATTCTCTCCTCTTTTTAAGGGGTCACCGGCCTGAGAAAGTTTGAGAACCCCTGCTGTCGTGTATTACAAACAGACAACATGCAAATCCAGTTCCTTTATCATTTAGATTGTACTATCATTTTAATTAGAGGTATCATGTTTTGATTGGATGGTTTGGGGAGTTTGTTTCAATTTCTGCTTATGTCAAGACAATAGGCAATGTGTCTGTTTTCATAAACCAGGTTGGACTCTGCTACGGCCAAGTAGTCAAAGTGTTATCACTGTGAAACAGCTGAGGAGTATTGCTGTGTGCTTGTGCTCCTCGCTGGGTGTGCCTGTAACCATCTGTCTCTGCTTTCGGTCCTCTAATCATCCAGGTGTTGTTTGACTTGAGCTGAATTGACATCCATCGCCATTCCTGTCACTCATTCTTTTATTTCCCTCCACCCATCGTTTATCTGTCTTCACGTGCTTCACACGCCTCTAAATCACTCTCAGAAAGTCAGTCGATCGTTTGACTGTTCTATAACTCAATCAACAACCACAAACACACTCCCTCGTAGAAGTACAGGAATATGTCTTCAAGGCACATTTCACATCTCGCACATGAACGTGTACATGGACATGCTTTCTTGTGTATTCTGTGTCTTTCAGTAACATGTGATTGCATGACCTGTCACCTCTCATCACTCGTGAAACCACCTTGCCCTAAGCAGGGGCGGGTCTACCGTTTTCTCTTCACCTCTCTGTGTGCTTCAACCAGTAGTTATTTCATTAATGTCAGAGAAATGCAGGTAACCATCTCATCCAGGCTTTGAGGATCATGCACAGCTGTAACACGGGTCTGTTTGTGGATGAACTTATTGTCTGATGAGATCATTTTGACCTCCTACAAACCAAACTACAGTAAACGAGACTAGCATCATCCATGGATGCCAGCGGTGTGTCCGTGCTGTCGTACAGGAGGTCAAAACCCCAGGGGAAGGTGAAGCGACGGGTTCAGGACCTCCGCATCTCTTCTTCCTCTTGCTATGACTTTATAGCCAGCAGGCCCGTGTTGGACTTGAGCCACAACGAGAGCGCTCGGCTGGCAGCGGACTCCCTGCTCAGCCGGGGCTTAGAGGGATACCACGAGGTGTTGAACGCAGAGGGAGAAGTGGACTTTCTGTCAGAGCTGGAGAAGATTTACATCCTGGAAAATGGGAAGGATGGCAACACAGGTTGTAAATGTGTTTTTTTAAATTGTCATGTACAATTTTTTTACATTTTGACCTACTCTTTGCAGCCCCTTGAGTTTAAAAACATAAGATAACCATCAGATTGATTCATTGGATGCAAAAGAAAGTGATTTGCTGGTTGTATTACTTTTTAGTTATCGCTTTATGCAGGTTTTTGTGCTTTACGCAGCTGATCCTGGAGCATCTGATGATGGTGACAAAGAGTTAGAGAGCTTGTCTGCTGGGTCCCAGTGTGCCACACAATGTCCTGCAGTGTCCACAGACAGCGATCCTACTGTGGCATGCTTGGACCTGAGCAGCCAAAAAGGTATTACAGGAGTAGACTACTTTTATGGAAGCAAGTAATTTCACAGAAAAAACTGTTCTGATACTAGTGCTTAAGTAAAGTCTTTCTGGTGTTTTAACTCCTGATATTTGAAGCATTAAAATCCTGCAGAGACTTTAGTGTGTCAGCCTGATCAGTCTCATTTGCTGCCCTCTCCGATCATGTTTTTGTCCCTTTCCAGATATGAATCGGACTGATCTTGTCCTGGATGAGCCCAACGTCGAGGTTTATTTCCAGTCTTGCTGCAGGGCATCCGGGGTGAAAGACCTGGTCAGAGAGTTCATCAGAAAGGCAAAAATGGTGTGTTTCTGTGTGTGAGGAGAGAGGAGGGTTTGTGTGTTTCCTCATATGCTTGCAAAAAAAAAGATCACGACATGCATGCCTGTACATGTGGGGGATGATAACAAATGTTGGCATTAGATCTTAGTGCTGAAAAGTCAGATACACAGTGAGTGATATCTGTATGTACAGGTCTCGACTGTAGTGATTGACAGCTTTGTGTGACAACATGTGACCGTGTGTGTGTCTGTGTGTGTAGGCCCTGGCAATAGTGATGGAAAGCTTCAGTGACGTCGAGCTGCTCTGTGATCTTCTGGAGGCGAGCAGGAAGAGGAATGTCTCTGTTCATCTGCTGCTGGATCATCTCAACCTCAACCTGTTCGTCAGCATGTGGCAGGACCTCAAACTCGACAGCAAAAACTTCCCGGTGAGTTTGTTCATCTTCATCTTCCTCTTTCCATCTATCCACCTGCCTGTCTGAGCATGGCTGCATTCTGTTTGTTTGTTTTTTAACCAAAACTTCTTTGCAGGAGCCAAATATTAAAAAAGGATAAGTTAAATTCCTCATTGTAAGATGTATGTTGATAGAGTAGTGGTTGGTATTTGTGCCCCATGTGGACAACCATGGCATTAAATTGTTAATAAATTGGCACCAGTTGATGGCATCATGGTAATTATTAGTACCAGCTGTGCACAGCACAGGCTGCTTCAGGAGCCAAGAGCCCAAATAGTTTTTCTACGGGCTTTAATTTAGTTATCCATATCCTGTTTTGGTTGTTTTAGTGTAGTTTATCACAAGCAAGCACGCACGCACACACACAGGCTGCACGTTGCCATCCATGCACCCATCGACAGAACTACCGGCTGGACATCTAACCGTGAGTAATCTGATGAATGAGCGTAACTTTATTTAATACTAGCCTTGTTGTTGCACATTTCTTGGAGATGGAAATATGGCTTAAAGGAATTCAAGAAGGAAGCCATAATATTCTTCCTCCTGTGGAATAATCAGACTGCATCTAAACTTTTGGAAATGTATTTTGCTGTCTGAAAATGTGTGGAGGGTCGAAAAATACATTTTGCCTGACTTTGAGGAGCTCTGAGGCCTCATTACAGAAACATATTCTAACTGCTTGTCCTATCTTAACTTAAAGCTGAAGTAGGCGAGATTGGAGCAAATATGATTAAAAAAAAGTTATTTTTATAAAACAGAAATGCATGCATGAAATAGGTAACCTGGAAAAATTCATGTTCCTCTGTGTCCTCCGGTGCTCCTAACGGCATCTGCAAGATTTCAGAGACCGGAGGAAAACAAGCAGTCAGAGCTGATCTGAGGTCTGCTGTCCAGCTGCCGTCTATGACAGCCGGCTGTCAATCCCTCGCGAACTTCGACCAAACGGTCAAACTAGGCAGCTCTGATCAAATATGATGTGAAATCTGGTGAAGGAATGCCAAGTTCCGGTCACATAACCGTGTTGTGTCCAGTTAGTAACTGTTCTATTCCACACTATACCTGAAGGTGGTGCTGTAAGCTAATGCACTATAGGAAAAGGCAGGAAGTGAGGTATGACGTTGTTGCTGTGGGCTGTTGCCATGATGGAGCGAGTGCTTTGCTTCTGTTAATAAACTCTGTAACCATCCTACCTGATCGTGACTTCTTTTACGTGCAAACATAACAGACCGGAGCACAGCCAATAGGAACGCTCTCTCTCTCTAAAATGACCTGTGATTGGTCAAAGTCACCCGTCACAGTCTAGATATTCCAAAGCCTGTAAACAGAGCCATGCGGAGGAGCAGAAGTCTAGTTTTCTCTCAAATCACGTGAATTACAATATGCTGAAAGGTTATTATGGAATTTTTGCCCAGTGATGGCAAAAATATACTGCCTACTGCTACTTTAAGGTAGGAAAATCCTATCCTGTTACAGAAGCAATTCCTAAACTCATGACTCCATCTTCATTGGTGTCATTTAGTCATCCTTCACCTCTACTAACACAGCTTCCCTGCTGCAGCAGCACAGATGTCAGCACATGGAAAGCACCATAGCCAGACTGTACGTGATGGACGCGCTGCTGTCTTCTTTGTCTCATTGACGTTTCTGTTTTCCGCTCTCTTTCACAAGCTGAACTTTGGTCTTCAGCAGGGTGTTGAAACACAGGCGTCAGAGTCTGTGCTTGGAAAAGCAGGGGACTTTTTATAGTGCTGCCACTGATGCATGTAACCAAAATGACATTCAGCTACTTGATGTGATTTTTAGTTTGGGATCCAAATGTGCCACAGGGCATTTTTTATTTTAAATAAGTAGTACAATATTTTATTAGACTTAATCAGTCATTGTTGTTATGCACATCATTTTACCTTTAAATTACAGTGCAGTAGTATATCTTCAGTACCATCATGATGCTCCATATTTAACATATTTCTATAATTTGCTTAATAATATTCTTTTGCACTTTTATCTTTAGAAGTGTTTATTTTTTAAGTGCTATTTTTGCAAACATCAATATTTTGTTTATTGCAACATAACTCAACTGGGGGATAAAGATAATGTAACTTTTTATTTATGTACCAATTTAACAAACAAAACTATCACAACTTCTCACTGCCTATAGCAAAGGAAATGTGCTTTTCTTTCTGCTTCCTCAAGTGAAAAATTAACAAATTATACATATTGAGTAATTAATTGTGTGTGTGTGTGTGTGTGTGTGTGTGTGTGTGTGTGTGTGTGTGTGTGTGTGTGTGTGTGTGTGTGTGTGTGTGTGTGTGTGTGTGTGTGTGTGTGTGCGTGCGTGCGTGCGTGCGTGCGTGCGTGCGTGCGTGCGTGCGTGCGTGCGTGCGTGCGTGCGTGCGTGCGTGCGTGCGTGCGTGCGTGCGTGCGTGCGTGCGTGCGTGTATAGAAACTGTCAGTACGCAGTGTGGATGGACAGACCTACTGTGCCAAGACAGGCATGAAGCTGACTGGCCAGATTGCTGAGAGTTTCATCATCACTGACTGGACTGAGGTGCTGACCGGTTCATACAGGTATATACACACACACACACATACAAACATACATATACAGTACTTTATGTATGCACATGAACATATTCAAATAGCAAATCTTGTTATATGAATGTTTGTGTTATTTTAAGTGTCTCTCTTAATGTATTTGCATGTCTAGTCTGTGTCCACTTTACCTTTGTTTCTTCTCTTTTTAGTTTTTGGCTCTACCATTAATTCTTGTGTGTGTGTGTGTGTGTGTCTCTATTGTCTCCTCAGTTTCTCCTGGCTGTCCTGGCAGGTCCATCGTAGTCTTGCTGTTCTTGTAAAGGGCAGCGCGGCCATACCTTTCCATCAGGAATTCCTCAGGCTGTACTCCAGCTCCAAACCAGTCCCCGGCTTTGTGACTTTTATCACTGTGCCTCACACTCTTCCTCTTTACACCACATCACATGCAGCTCAAAACGCTAACACTTACGCCAGTAAGACAAAATCAAGCCCGACCAAAACAATGTGCCACAGAGCTCGGGATGAAGATGCTCAAAACGCTCAGACAAAAGCAAAAATGGCGGTTTTACGCAATCCACAGAGCGCAGAATTGGAGTGCAGCAAGGGCCAGCCTATACACATAGCAGGCACTGGTACACAAATGCATGAAAAACCTCCACAACTGTACCCAAATCATCTTGTTCAACCAGGAATACTGCAGAGTGCATCTGTGGGCAAGCCAAATCTTACATTGGGAGCTGTCTGCACACAGCATGGTGCACAAACAAATGTGGAACCTCTGGGGAAGAATCAAGCCCAGATCCAGAGTCACTCCAACCCTCTCAGTCAGACCCATGTCTCATATGTTCAGTCTCAGCCTACCAGCCTTGCCATCACCACTACAGCTGAAAAGAATGCAACGGCTCAAGAGTCAATCCCTCAACACGCTGCTTCCCCCACACACGGACAGCACAGGATTGCCAGCTATCAATCGACTTTCAAGACAAATCTTGAGCACCACAATGTGGGTGCAGAAGGTCTTTTCTTTCAGCGTAGGAATAGGAGCAGATTGACAGAGCCTTCGGGGATTGCTGCAGGTCTAGACACACAAAGACGACAATGGAACTGCTCACTTGGCTTTAAACCAAAAGTGGACTTTCTATCTGATAATCCCAAAGTCCTGCCTTCTTCCACATCACAGCAAAAACAAGCAACGACGGGCCTGTGGTTCCCTTTAACCCACCAAAGAGGACCTACATGTGGGCTACAACCTAAAGTGTCCTCTCTAGGAACCAGGAGGCATGATCAGCCTCAGAAGCACCACCAAACCTCCCTCCAGGCACACCCAACCACAGAGGCTCCTGGTTCAAAGTCAGCATCATCAGCTGTGGAGGCTCATCTTAAACATCAGCTCCAGTCGGACTCGAAGGTACTACATCTACAGCCCCACACTTCCCAGCAGGCGAGGCCCCCTCAAAGATTAAACTGGATTCCCCAGAGTCACACTGAAAGACTCAGACCTGTGGCTTGCCACAGCTCTTTCAACACCACCTACAGGACGGGACAGAGGATGGACGGACAGGTGTGCTGGAGGCCGTTTCATAGCAACATGAATACATCATTAGGAAGGAGCAAGAGTATGACTGGCAGACACTCAGCAGGCCTGAATCCAAAGATAACCAAGACGTAACAGGAATATACAAGTAAGTATAGTAAGTGAGTATACAACTAAGTTTGACCTTTAGTGCTATATATACTGACAGACTTGGACACATTTATTCACCCTCACACACACAGACACACTCCTAATCACACAGGTCAATGAAACATAGTGTATTCATCTGTTAAAGTAGTGCAGTGGGTAGAAATGGAGTAAATATGATTAAAAAGTTATTTTTATAAACGGTCACTATATCCTGACAGTAGTGCATGAGACAGGTAATCTGAAAAAGATCATGTGACTCTGGTGTCCTCCGGTGCTCCTAACGGCATCTGCAAGATTTCACAGACCGGAGGAAAACAAGCAGTCAGAGCCAGTGTTACTGCTATACCTACTGTATTTCTTACCTCAAATGTTTTCAGAAACATCTTGTAGTGTACTGTTTAGCTGGAGGGCTAGTGGGCAAATATGCTTGCTTTATGCAAATTGTCTGTATATATTTATGATTGGAAATCAGTATATTGAAAAAAGTCATTAAAAACATAATAGTGTGGTAAAAAAGTAATATTATAATAAGTTGAAAAAGTCATAAAAAAGTCAAAGTATACTATGTGGAAAAATTTCATGAAAAAGTCATAGTATAGTATGTCGAAAAATGTCATTAAAACTCATAGTATAGCATGTCGAAAAATGTCATGAAAAAGTCAGTATAATATGTCGAACAATTTCATAAAAAAAAGTTATAGTATGTCAAAAAATGTCATGAAAAAAAGTAATGTTGAAAAATTTCATGAAGTCATAGTATAGTATGTAAAGAAATCTTATGAAAAAAGTCATAGTATAGTATGTGGAAAAATGTCATGAAAAAAGTCAGTATAGTATGTCGAAGAGTTTCATGAAAAAAAAGTCATAGTATAGTATCTCGAAAAATTTCATGTAAAAAGACATAGTATAGTATGTCGAACAATTAAAAAAAAAGTCATAGCATGTCAAAAAATGTCATGAAAAAAAGTTATAGTATGGTATGTCAAACAATTTCATGAAAAAAAGTCAGTATAGTATTTCAAAAAATTTCATGAAAAATTCATAGTATAGTATGTCGAAAAATGTCATTAAAAGTCAGTATAGTATGTCAAACAATTTCATGAAAAAAAGTAATGTTGAAAAATTTCATGAAGTCATAGTATAGTATGTAAACAAAATTTTATGAAAAAAGTCATAGTATAGTTTGTTGAAAACTTGAATGAAAAAGTCATAGTATAGTATGTTGAAAAAATTTATAAAAAAAGTCATAGTATAGTATTTCGAAAAATTCCATGAAAAAAGTCATAGTATAGTATGTCGAAAAATGTAATTTAAAAAAAGTTAGACATTATACTCTGACTTCATATTAATGGTTGGTCTGTTAAATTTAAGTGATGTATGCTAACATGCACAATATCACAGCACTAGAACAGACACACCTATGGAGCGGTTATTCATAATACCCACGTTTTTCTTGCTATGACATGTCAAAATATCTGCTACTCTTTCATTTGTTTTCAGCCCGTTTAGGTTACATCTGCGCAAAATGTTTGAGAATATTTCAGAACAATAAAACATATTTTATTTCAATTATTCTTACGATATGTACATGTTAAGGCATAAGTGATATTTTAGGCTTAGATACTTTGTTTCAATGCAGAATAGAATCACTGTCAAACTATACTACACAGTATAAACTGGATGAAATATTAATGGTTAATCTGTTTTTTTTAATACTGTGTGATTAACTATGACTACATTCACTGTGCTTGAATTAAGGGGAGAGGTGTGATTTATACTTTTGAATATTGTGTATTTTGGGGGGGTATTCAGCAACAATTTAGCATTTGACCTGTATTTGTGTATTTCCACATGTATTTTGGTTATGATATCAATAATGTCCACTTCTGTTTCAGGATTTGGATTTGGCTTTCAGTTCATCCAGTCTGTTCCTCAGTACCTTCCTGTCTGCCAACTTCTCTGTAAACTGGCATCACCGGAGGAGCATCAGGACTGTGTATCCGTCTGCGTCTGATATTGACAGCCATCAGTCTTTAGCACACCAGTCAGTAAGATCTTGTTCCACCAGCGCTCCCTGAAGCTCTGCACACACATACTGGCCAGACTCTCCCCATCCTGGTAGTCCTCTCTCATCTTATCTGGGATCAGGTCCTCTGACACCACCTGGGAGATCAAACAGAGAGACTGAAAGTGTGCTTCTTACACATATACAGTACATGTGTCTGGAAGTGGTCTTACTTGTGGACGCATGTGTGGGCCCATGTTTATCTGTGTGCGTGTAGAAAAGTATACCTATAAGTTTATGTATGTCTAGGTTTGTACATGTGTATATGTATATATACTATATGTATTTATGTTTGTGTGTATGTGTACAGTATATGTTTATATGTGTGTATGTATATGTATATATATAAATTATATACAAATATTTTTGGGTTTATGAATATCTATATGGGTATGTATATGTGTATGTATGAACATATTTGTATGTTTATATGTCTATATAAATGTATATGTATAAGTGTAGATATGGAAATGTATGTGTGCATATATACGCCGGTATCCATGGTATAGTATGTAAATTAATCTAATACACAAACTTGAATACAGCATCCAATCTAGTTTTTATATCTCTGCCTCCCTTTTTTATTTGTTTATTTTATTTTTTTCTACTTTTTTTTGTCTAATGCTGATGTTTTCTTTTGTGTACATCTTGTCTTTGTTCGTTTCTAAGTTCATTACTTAAAAGCTTGTTTATAAACTTTTGTAAATTGCATATATGATAACTATCTCGAAAAAAATTAAGTATACAAAAAAGAAAGTGTGCTACTGAGTAAAAACTAAATCTACTCGCTTTAACTAAGCCCCAAACCCAGGCTAACCCTTAACTGCTTGAAATTCAGACCTTGACACGGCATGAATTAACAAAACCAGGAGCGTGTCTTCACCTCGGTGAGAGCCTGCAAGGTTGTTTCTTTGGGATTCAGCCTGTGTAACACCTCGTCTGCCATCTGCAGAGTGCTCTCAGTGCGCTGCAACACAAAGGAGGACTGCTGCTGTCGAAGGAATCTCAACAGGAGTCTGAGGGAGACAGAACGGACGAGGAGACATTCAGACACTACGATTTACATTCAAACTCTTCATAAATACTCAGAGCAAATCTCTAATTTGAGCACACATTGTCACTGAGTTGATGTTTTGCAGATTATCTGGTTGAAAATCTGATTGGGACAACTGATTAACATTAGGTATTTTAAAAGCTGTAGATTTCTCGCTTATGTAAAAGTTTTGGTAAAAAAAAGAAAGTAAATTTAAAGCCTACAAGCTCCTTTCAAGAAGAAGAAGTGTACACAACATCTGGGCCAGCTGCTCTCTCTGTGACTTTCAACTGTTACAATATGTGAAATAAATTCAAAACATTGGCTGATAATTTGTGTGCAATGAAGCATTGGGATCACAACCGCTGTACCTCGTCCTGATGAAACAGGTGCAAGCTTTCAGCCAGATTCTGTCCTCATCGAGCTCTGCTGCCTCCTCCTGTAGTTCCTCAGTGTCTCCATCATTCTGCTCTTCTGCTGATTCACACCTCTGTAGGGAACACCATCCTAGTAAAGGCAACACATCAGATCACATTAAACCATGAGGACAAATCATTTAGTTTTCATCTACGTGTTTGTTACAACATGTATGTTGAAAAAAAGTCATAGTATAGTATGTCAAAAAAAGTTTTAAAAAGTCATTGTATATTATGTCAAACAAAAGTCATAGTATAGTATGTCAGCGTTCATTCACCATAGCAACAAAAAACAAAAATCAACGATTCACCAGCATAATTGACTTTTAAAGAAATGATATGGTTGCTAAATGAGACAGGAAATGAACTCCATCCTACCTGTTGTTCTGTCGCTGTCCAGCAGCTGCAGACACGTCTGTCCCAGGTTGTACCAGTGCCAGGGGTTGAAGGGCAGCAGGATACACAGCCGCTGCAGAGACGACATCTTTGATCCTACGACTCCAAAATGCTGGTAGATGCTGACCTTTAGTAAAAGTTTATATTTCAGTCAAACTACAACTTTATTACATTTCCACAGAATGGTTTGGAACCAACAAACGGGGAACAATGTGCTTGTGTGTGTGTGTGTGTGTGTGTGTGTGTGTTTGTTGTGTGTGTGTGTTGTGTGTTGTGTGTTGTGTGTGTGTTCCCGGTAATGCTGACCTTGAGCAGCAGGAGGCCGGTCAGGTGACAGGTGTTGGAGGCATCTTTGCTCTGGAGAAAGATCATGTATACATTACTACGGAGTTCAGAGAATTCAGATTGATTTCTTACAGAAATTTTAGTAGACTAAATATGCAACTTGCTCCTTCAGATAGGTTATCTATCACAGAGAACATTTAATCAGCTTCAGCTTTATCACTGTTATTATTTCATACATGAAAAAGGGATGGTGCGTTCATGTGCCACGATTTTAAGAGACAATTAGCCACACAGACTGCAATAATGAGCTACATTGGTGGACTATTTAAACCAGAAGACTGACAATAAGCACATGTGGACTCTAGTAACTTTGTGTATTAAAAAGATTCCTGTTTGACGGCCAACCTTTAATATTGGAGCTTCCTAGGGCTCATAGAAGCACCATCGCATTCATCTTTAGTAGCTCATTTAGCTGAAGTACAAACCAAATAACTAATGAATAAAGGTAAACAGTAAAAACTACTAGTAATGTAAGTAATGGTTGTAGACCACCAGTTATCATTTATTTACTAATGTTTTTCTATATACTAATAGTATTTCATGACAGTGAGAGCAAACAGACATTATTTAAATGAACAAAATAACAATCAATGTAATCATTTTGGATTTTTTCTTTAACACAGTGATATATAGTATAAAGGATTTCACAATGATAGCAGGTTTTTCTAATTACAGTAGGGACCATCTATGTCTATAGGCTTATATATATATATATATATAGACTAGAGAGAGATATCTATATATATCTATATATGTGTAAGTATATATCTATCTATATATACTGTATATAGATAGATATATAGAGATAAATATGTATAGATATATCTCTATACATACACATATATACACACACATAGATAGATAGATAGATAGATAGATAGATAGATAGATAGATAGATAGATAGATAGATAGATAGATAGATAGATAGAGAGAGAGAGAGAGAGAGAGAGAGAGAGAGAGAGAGAGAGAGAGAGAGAGATATACATCTCTCTCTATATATATATACTGTATATACATGGTAGGGACACTGTTCTGCATGGAAAACCTTTCAGGAAAGGTTCATAGAAGAATTACCAGTAAGTCAGCCAAGTCCAGCGCCCTGTCTCTCTGTCCCAGTTTGGTGCAGCATCGGGCCATTCCCTCCAGTACATCTCTTCTGATGGTCAGGTTGTTGTCAGCGATCCACTCCAGGCAGCTGCTGTATGCATCCAAGGCTTTCTATACCCACCCACCCATTTTCAGATAGTCAAGTATGTGTATGATAACACATCATGACAGCAGAAAGTGCGTTGTTCAAATACAGCAGATTACGGCTGTATTAAATATTCAAACAATTCAACCTGGTTATTTTTCACAAGGAGATTCGGTGTGATGTGGCTGAAATGTGTTTTCAGTCTTTGTCATGTTGTCTGGAAATGTTGCCGCGCTGCACACTAATTATAGTAAATATATTCCTTTTGTGCTCAGTTGGATAGAATATGTTAATGTATACATTACAGGAATAAGTAATGTAAGTGTATCACATTTTATGTGGTAAACCTTTAAGTTAATTATTTAAGTTATAAAAAGGGGGTAGAACCATACAAGTGTTTACTCTTGCACACTCCTTTTATTTATTTAGAATTTGTTTTATATGTTCATTACATTGGTTATTCTTGTTTTGTTTTCTTATTATGTGTTACATATTCAAAATAAATCTAATCTATCTATCTAAGTCCTGTAAGTTGTTATCTCAGCAGCAGCTCTACAGAAACATTTAAATATTGGCCCATGACAACAGTGCCGCTGCATAATAATAATCCCCATAGGACATTGAACTGGGAACTTTCGCTTATTTCTCTGTAACTTCTCACCAACTTCACTGGTACTTTGTCAGCTTAACTGAAAAATCACAATGGCCAAAATTAGAGATGAATGTTTAATTACCTGATGGTCCCCCTGTCTCACGGCCAAGTCACCTCTAAACTTATAGATTTTCTGCTTCTCCAGAGGATCATCTGTATCAAGAGCAGTACTCTCACAGAACCACTGCAGAGAGAAACAAGGAGACAACAATTTTAAAAAACAGCTCATGCATTATTTACACATACAGTTCCACAAATATAATGTGAAGCAATATTCAAAAAAATCACAGAATCCAGAAACAAGTATATTACATATCTACCAAATGTCATTTAAGAGATTCCACATGCAAATGTGCTTTAAATTAAGTGAACATTTAGCTAGATGCAATGCCATGGGAGAAACTGGATTTGGTTTTTAGGCATTTTATCTTACAGTTAAATATAAATACTAACCTAATATCAATGTGCTAACGTTGTCCACAACGGAGATAAAAACTTTTTGTTTTTTAATCTAAGTCTTTATGCTTGAACTGTATGAAGAAGCTTGTTTGTGTTACATGCTATTTATAGTTTGGTTTATTTTATCTTTTATATATATATATATATATATGTATATATATATATTATATAATATATATTAAAATATATGTATATTATAATATCTATAATATATATTATTATTTATATAATATATATATATATTATATATGTTATATTATAATATATATAATATTGTATATTATATATATTATAATATATATAATATATATTGGTCTTTGCATGGCCCATGTTGGATTGAATCTGTGATTATTGTTTTGATTTGTTTCCTATATGAGTATTTAAGGTGGATGTTGTGTAATTGTTTGGTGGATGTTGTTTCAGTCAACTCAACCTTAGCTTGCTAGCTAACTAGCTACTAGCTAGCAGCTTCTCTCTCGCCATAAAGCCTTAAAGATTAAAGACAGCGTCACTTCATCCACGTCCAGCATCGTCCACACACACACACACACACACACTGCAGCTGTGTGTGATGTTAACCAGTGAAGTGTATATGTAACAGACTCACCTCGGGCTCACACAGTTTGGCGTTATAAGCAGACTTAGACAGAGACACGGACACGGAGACTCGCTGCTTCGCCTCCGCAAACATCGAGTCATCAAACGAGCTTCCAAAGATCTCCATCTGGAGCTGAACAACACCACCAATACCCCGAGTACAACAGGTCAACGTGTCTGAAAACACAGCTACCTGAAGCAAGTGGACGGTTTGTTTACACCCTCATGGTTACACAGTCCTTTCACTGTAAAGTGCACGACTAATACATTGTCCAGGATTAATAGTTCCGGGCAGAAAGGTTCCGACCCGGGCGCATGCAGCACACATCAACATAACGAGGATGAATAAATACATCAGAACTTTGATTTAGCTTACGAGATTTTAAAATTTTGTCCTACGATATAAAATACATTAATACATATCCCACTCGTGAATTGTGAAGCCTTTATTTGTCTTAAAAAATAGGCAGTTGCTAACAAGTGGCTAAATGAAACTACTAAACGTCTAAATGACTTGTCATTTGTAGAGATTGTCATGCTGAACAAAATGTGTAAGTATCATAAATGTTTGTTTGCCACAGAGTTTATTTTCTGCTATAATCCAAAACCAAATGGTAAAATCCCCATTGGCTTTTTGCCGGGGAACCCAAGATGATGCTAATTTTCTGGTTGGCCTACAAAAAAATACGTCATCCCTGGAGCACTCTATATTCAGAGGAAATAACATCATAATTATAATTTAAAAAAATACATACTGAAGTCTGCAAATGCAAGGTTTTTTTAATATGAGCAAAGGTTTACAAAATACATTAAAATTAAAATTGATGTGTATTTGAAAGACATCTCAAACATTTTTGAATTAGTATATTGTTTTCATATCAGAATTAATCAACACAATATGGATAGTCCATTCAAATGTCAGCATCCATTTTCAAGAAGAGAATGAAAAAAAACCTCTAACATCAATAATTAAATGTTTGAAACAGTGGAGGCAAAAGTCTTACAACAGCAAAAAAATGATGCTATCTTATTATTATTATTATTATATCACAGTATCATGAATTACACATGAAGGATATAGTGACACATCTTTAAACACATTTCAAACATTTTAAAAAGCAAGTGCATGCATGGCCTAAAACACAGGGTGAAACTAATTACATAAATCGTGTAGTTACTAAAAAAAAAAACCCACCTACAACACACATTAGAAGGAGAATTTGTCACAAAACAACAATGCCACCTCTGACCCTCTTCCAAACATTGATTTCTCTATATCTCTGCGCAGATGAAATTATACGTCTCGTAGTCAGGCTTGCTGAACCAGAGATGGTCCTCATGTTTATTCATGACACCACTCATGTCACACTGCTCTTCCTTACCGTTTTGACCCCAGCGAGTAAAGTCTACGCGCTGATCATCGACCCAGAACCAGAACCCGAGGGTGCAGGTGTAGCGAAGACCCAGCCACACAAAGCGAGTGTCGGCATCCTTGGCATGCAACTCAGCCCAGGCCTGGGTGTCTTCGTCAACAATGGAAGCCAGGTCCTTGTCTTGTTCCCTGCAGTGGTACAGGGCATCTTCCCACGTCTTGTTCTCTCTGATCAGTTGAAAGGGTGATTCTAGAAAAACAAACATCAGTGCACATTTTTTTTCAAGTGAATAAAAACTAAATAAGTGAACATGTGCAAGCCATTTTGAGGGTTAGGGCAAAAACACGAGGGTTTTAAAACTGTGTGTAATTATCTACCAGGGTGGTCCAACAAATTAACTGAGTCACCTGGGAGTCATCCACTTTAGAAGAAACAAATACATTCCTCTGATAATAGCATCATTCTCATGATAAACACGTCTCACTTTCAACTCTTAAAGCCGTGGACACACAGGGAACGTCAGGAGCGTGTGGCGGCTGCGTTACCTGTTGTTTTTTTATATCGGCGTCCCTGTGAACAGGTTAGAGCAGCCACACTGCCCACATTTATTGTACCTTTTTTTGTGCCGAAGATCTTCACTTCACACAGAATTAAATTTTTTTTTTCCGGGCGGGACACAGTGATGTAGCGTCCTGACAAGCTTGCATTACAAGTAAAGTTATTCCAATGGCCTTTCTTGAAGTATGTGATGTTTTTACATCTGGAGGAGAGAAAAAGATGAACAAGCAGTAAGAGGGAGAGATCTAGAACCTCTCATCTCGAAAACGTTTTGGACATGCCAAAGCCTGGAAATGTGAAATAAAAGCAATTTAAAGGAACATGAAGGTATTAGGCTTACATGCGGTTGGTGGTACCGTTCTCCTTACGAGAGTACCCAATGTAGATCCGAGAACCGGTTATATTAGAATTATCCTGGTCAACGTTGTAGATACTGATAGAAGAAATTGTGTAGACACCCAGCAAGTCAATTCTCCACCAGGAGTTGATCTTTTCAAGGGTGTGAGCACATTTCGTCTGATTCCCATCAATTGCTCTTGTAGAAACGTATGGGACACCTAAATCTTTGTAGACTGTTGACTGGGATGTTGTCCCGTTCAGTTCAGTTTCATCTTCTGCGTTGCAGAGAGCTGTAGACAAAAACAGAAAGAAATATAGTATTACTTTAAAAATATTGTCCCTTGCATATTTAGCATAGAAATACCTTTTTTTTTTGCATGACTTGAGAGAAATGAAACTGACGAGTGTAAACAAAAATGCATTTAGTCCAATCTGTTTCATGGTCATCTATGTGTAAGTGAAGGATTACTGTTCCCATTTAAAAAAAAAAAAATTCTGTGAGTAACCAGAAATTATAAAGTAATATAATATATATATATATTATCAATGATTATTGTTTGTGAATCATTTATAATTATACAGTGTTATAAGCAGCTTTTAAAGCATGTTTATAATGCATTATAGACAACAGCGTCATAGAAAGTGTTAACCAAATATTTTAGTCACGTCAAGTTACTGGCAGCTATGATAACATTGCTTGGTATTACAGCAGTAAGGCAAGGCAGCTTTATTTGTAGAGCACATTTCAGCAACAGGGTAATTCAAAGTGCTTTACACAAACATTCAGGAACATTGTGACAAAGTGCAAAAGAACATTAAAAGATAATTCAAACGTTAAAGATTAGAAAATAAAAACAAGATAAAAATAAAAGCTAGAATAGAAGCTAAAATAGAGTATAACACACTAGAGTAAAAGATATAGTGCAGTATAAGATACTTATTTGGTTTAATAAAAGGCAGCAGCAAACAGGAAAGTTTGAAGCTTTGATTTAAAAGAACTCAGAGTTTGAGGTCCTGCAGGTTTCTGGGAGCTTGTTCCAGATATTTGGAACATAAAAACTGAACGCTGCTTCTGCATGTTTAGTTCTGACTCTGGGGACACTAAGCAGACCTGATCCAGATGACCTGAGAGGTCTGGATGGTTCAGAACATAGCAGAAGATCAGAAATATATTTTGTCCCTAAACCGTGTAGTGCTTTGTAAACCAGCAGCAGTATTTAGAAATCAATTCTCTGAGAGACAGGGAGCCAGTCCTCAGAACTGGACTGATATGATCCACTTTCTTGGTCTTAGTGAGGACTCTAGCAGCAGCATTCTGAATCAGCTGCAGGGGTCTGATCCATTCTTTAGGAAGACCAGTAAAGATGCCGTTACAGTAGTCAAGTCAGCTGAGGATAAATGCATGGACTAGTTTTTCTAAATCCTGCTGAGACATCAGTCCTCTAATTCTTTTGAATTGAAGAAAATAATAAATAAAATGTACATTATTAAAACTCAACTCGTTATTGTGAGCGGCTGTCTTTATAATTGTCCTAATATGGCTGTTAAAGCTCAGGTCAGAGTCCATGACTACAACAAGATTTCTGGCTTGGTCCGAGCTTTCTAACATTACAGATTGTAGCTGAGCACTAAACCTTTAATCTTTCCTCTTTGGCTCCAAAAACTACGACCTCAGTTTTGTCTTTGTTCACCTGAAGAAAATTCTGGCACATCCAGTTATTGACTTGTTCAATGCACTCAACGATAACTCAGCAGTAAGCACAGAATACCCATGCTTCAATAAATAATAAACACTTGGTGGCATACAAGTCAAATCATCTTTCTAAATAATTAAATTATGGGAGTGTAGAGCATTTTACGGTTTATCATTTTATCCCCGATTCCCATTTTTGTGGACATCTCGTTCTGTGTGTCGATCATTTAAAAGGTCACCGACGTGCATGTGTATAAAGTGAGTTACTTACCGATCAGAGAGATGAACAATAGACTCCACAGCATCTTTACTGTGAAACAGAAAATATAACATCAGTTGACTAGAAGACAAGTTAAATATTCTATACAAGTGACCACAGATGAGATCAGGAATGAAGCTTTCAATTCCCTTTAAACTGCACAGATGTATCTACCTACATCTAAGAGGAAGACACTACTTTGCAAGGACTTCTTAACAGTGCAAAAGTGGAAAAATTTACAATTTAAATGGTACTAAACTCACCTTGTTGTTTTTTTTCTCTCAACAATAATATTAAAATGACGCCCTCTCCCATCTACAGCTGTATTTACACTTATCTCCCTTCCCTGACCGCTGCCTATATGGAAATACACTAACGTCATCTTTCCCAGTTGCCACTAGTTTACATACTGTAGTTTGCATAGTAAAAGCACCTCCACATTAATATTTACATCTGTCAAAATATCATAACTCTCTCTCTGGTCAACCTACAGTCAGTGTACTGTTGTACTGTTCCAACGCATGCAAATATCTCTGCATGTTCATGATATTTGCTTCAACAGAGAATGTTTCATTCAAGTCAACCCCCTCTGCGTCTGTATAGGACTGTTATTTTTAGGTTTGCTGCGAAATAAATTTGATTATCAGTTACATGTTACATTTCAACAAAGGGCTTTTGATGGACTCTAAGAAAGAAGAAGAATACTAAAAGCTATCTATTTTCAACAACTGACACTGCATCACTGATGGTTTAGTTAAAAGCACACTGTTAATACTATCAACAGTGACGATAAATGACTAATAAGTGACAGTGACAAATAGTGACTGACTAGTAGGGTCATAGTTTTAATGGGACACTATGCAGTACTTTCCCCTCTGTATCTGTATTTAGTTCAGACCGCTTCAGTTCACATTTATTCAAAGCAAAAACATGAAAAACGTTGCTCACAAGTGCACATCTCTTTTGATCAAAATTTATTGGGTTTTGTCCTCAAACAAGTATAAAATATAAATCTTTTCTAAATCAAGCAAGAAATCAAGCGAGAGCCTCAATAAAAGCTGGGATTTTAAATTAACATTGCACAAATTGTCTGCCTCACAGGTAGCTGGTAGCAACAAGCTGATGACGGCAGAAAACCGCGAAAAGGAAATAGTTAGCTTTCTAAAGCAAGCCTGCAGAGGCCAACGCACATACATGTACATACCATGTTCAAAGTTTGTGACAGATGCTCTCAGTTTTTAACACATTGTTTTAGATGTACAGGCAGTGTGGGAATAACTTAGTGTAGATGGTGATGTCAGTTCCGTAGACACAGAATACAAGTTCAACCTTGAGTGAATCAGTTTCATATTCCCAGAATCCCCTCCAGTTGTTGATCAGGTGTACTGGGTAAGGCGTATCAGTTCAGGGTGGATTCTCAAGATCAACAATGAGATCACAGCTTATTTTTCAAGGGGACTAATTGTCAGTTGAAGTCAGGAGTGACATTTTACAATGTCACAGAAATGAACATTGAACCCATTTCTTAAGAGTATACAGTTAGATGATTGTATTCGTCCCATCTGTGTCTATCGGACCAACTGTAATTTAATACAGGAGCTGAGAGATTACTGTCATCCATCAGTAAAACAGGTTGAGTTGTATTGAAGCAGGAACAACGAGAGAAAACGGTTCAACCCAAAGCACGCTCTTTAGGAGCAATAACTCGTGGTAAAAACTGTCAACAGATGAAAATTAGATCAGAAAAAAACAGAAGGTGAAAATTTCATTGTTAATGACTAAAAAAAACAACATTTATACGTACAGTATATTACAATTCTGACAAGGTGTTTTCTGTTTTTTTTGCCAAAAAAAAGCTGGCTGCTGTCTCATGAAAACATTTGAATCTCTGACCGCTGTAAGAAAACATTCAACCAACTACCTGTCTAAATAGAGAAAACGAGCGAGGACTATAGCAGAAGTATAGCGAAGGATACAGATATGACATGTGCACGACAGGACATCAGGGTAAACTACTCAGATCACAATGTTAGCTCTTAGCTCTACTGCACAAGGTTAACTGGGATACATGATGACTGTTGGGATATAAAACCACAACTCAGGGAGCAGACACGGCACCTCGGTAAACCTGGGAAATCTATTTAAATACATGTTTCTACCTTCTGTGTAATGGACATAAAATTATTAAAGGAGCACTACTCCAGTGATTCAGTACTGCCATTACATAAAGTTGGGGGACTTATGGGAGACAGATAAGTGGTCAAAATGTGAGCAGCAGAGGCTGAAATATCCTGACTTTTAGTCTCTAGTATGGGTCAAGATCCTACATGCAATTTATAGTGCAGGTTCATTGTTATATTTCTTAAGTCTGAGATGACCCTAATGACATCACTATGACATCATCAGGGTTATTTTTTTTTAACTTTAGAAAGCTCCAGCCAGAGACACAGAAGACATTATACGACTGTGTTTTCAGAGGCTGAGTAGGACTACTCATGGCAAGTAAACTACACGAGTAAATTCCGTGGAGTAGCCCTTTAAGCAACTGCTCATAACATTTGTAATATTTTTTTCTGTTACATTTAAAGGCTCATTTCTGTATTTTCTTTTCTACCTGGACCTTATTTTCCTGTGTTTTTGTGTCTAACTGACTAATGGGTGGACTTATGTCCACTAAAGGCGTTTGTTTTTGCAACCGACAGGCTCAGATTGTTATTATAAGTGTCTGACAACATTATGGAAACTTTTTCTTTACCTACCTTTACTTAAACGAACACTTTTAGTGGACGTAAGCTGACGGTGCCAGGTTGCCCCAAATGATTACATTGCAGCTCGTTTAGCGGCTGATAGCTGCAGCGTTCTCCCTCGATACTGGACCAGTTTCAAAAAGTGTTTGTCCCCATTAGTCAGTTAGACACAAAAACATTTAATTTATCTTTATAAAACAGGTTAGTGCAAGAGCCTAAAATTTGGACACATTATTAGCAAGCAAAAAACATTTTCTCAGTTGTTACCAGCACATTCGTTTTCAGCAGTTCCTTCCACTAAGTGCGTGTCTTTTCTACTGAGTTCTGATTCTATATTTTTTGCAACCAAAGTACCAAAAAGCCACTTGGGCAACAACACCGGCTGAACTCTAAAACTGATTCTATTTCAAAAAACACTATTCTATTGTACATATTGTATGAGTCTGTCTTGTTAACAAGCAATCCACTGATGTCTGGAAAGAGTTGTAAAGACACAGTTTTCATAGATAGAAACATATAAAACCATTCAAAACAGACCGACTATAGTAAAGACAGAGCACACTGTAAAAGACTGTGGGTTGGATACCCGGGGGGCAGGATTGAGCCTAACCTGTGGACTAAAACAAGCTAATTGCTGACAGCCAGTTTGTAGCATGTGTACAAATTAGCACGTGAAGTACCGGGATTCAACAAAAGGGCACAAAATGGCTGCTGTACAATGACTGCAATTGTGGTAAAGGACTAAAATGTGTCTATGAAAACAGGAAAACAGGTCCATAGCTGCAGTCAACTTGGTAATGAAAAGTAAGTGGAATTTATTAAAGCTACACAAAGAATTAATCCCAGATTAGGCTTCTACTGTGCCAAGTATACCAACCCAAAATATTGTATGTACAAAATGAGCAGTTGTTCGTCTTGGTTATTGCATGCAGTATTAGACAAAAAGGTATACCTTAACATTTTGAATTTGCTATTTTTCATGGTCAAGCACTTGTCACATTACGACAAAACAAGATTCCAGCTCTCTGTCGGTCGCTATAATCTAGCTAATGTCGTAGCTTGTTTAGGGCTTTGCTTTCAAAGTTGCTCATTAAAATGCTTTTTTTGGACAGCGAAAGGTGCCAACATGTAGCGTGACAAGTGCTCGGTGAAAACATACAATACAATTCTGAACACCAAGGTATCATTTTTAAGGATTTACAACAGAAGTTTCAACTTCAGAGTATCTAGGCATCTTTTAGCGTCAGCAGAAAGCAGAGCTCGGTCATGCATCACAACTTGGTTTGAACAAGTTAAGAATCACCCAACAACAACGGTATGTGATTTCTAAAAGCATTCGCAAATTCTCTCTCGTCATCTTCTGTCGAGAGTCGGTGAAATTCTGTTCAAACAAGCGTACGAGCCATGTAGGCACATAGGTTTATCTGCAAAGCTTCATCAGAGTCTCTCCCCGTTTGTGAAGAACTGTGGTCGAGACAGTTTTCAGTCTATTGTCCCGTCAACTTAACGCGGTAAAGCGCCAGGAACAACAGTCAGAAAGAGGAGCGTTATTTGGTAGACTTCCCACCACAGAGGGAATGCTGTGCTGTTTCTTCACGCATCACAACAATTCCTTCCACGAGAGAAAGTGAATTTTCCAAGAATGTCTGTTTGTAATTTTCTGAACGGTTTCAGTCTTTTGAAGATGTCCCTATAGGTCTGTCTGTCTGTCTGTCTGTCTGTCTGTCTGTCTGGTGTGTTGTAGACAATTTAATGAGACAGAGAACCAACAGGACAATGCTAACATTTACAGAAACATGTCTTGGGAAGTGCACATCATGAGTCTAGGCATTCATTTTACAAAAGTGGACTGGAGGAGAGGGGTAAAGGTATTTGGGAGCAGAGAAGGAAAGACGGGAGACAATTCCCATGGTTTAAAGCAACAATACAAAACATAACAACAAAGAGTACATTTTCAAAAGGAGAAAAGCTTAAAAATGGGGCTCAAATTGTGCAATTTAGCGAAAGAAAGCAGTGGGTGATTGTTCTGCTAGTTTTTTGAGCCTTATAAACATCCAAATATGACAACACATATTATTAGAAAAGTGGATAAAATGATTCCTCCTTGTGAAAACACACGGAGGATAAAAAAGGCAAAATACTGGTTCAGTTTGTAGTCATACAAAACCGATTTGGTCTCTCAGAGCCATTTTATGGTATAATAAGAGATTAAGGTGCCAAATCAGGGTTCAGTCCACCATGTATACGAGTGGACAAAGTGCATTTATTAAAAGTTTAGTTTAGGTGCTTCACGTTTGTCTCTTCAGTGCAGACTGGAGTCAAATCATTATTTGAAATACTGTTTTAACAGTCTTTCTTAAAGTACGGGCAAAGACCCAAAATGATTCACAGGCCTTGTTTTTGATGGAGCCCAAACCTAAAGGCAATGTGTTGGTGTTTTGGTGGCGATTGCAGTCAAGGGGATAACTTGTGGATTGACTTTAAATTCACACCGAAGCTGCAGCTGGTGCTTACATTTACATGGTTTTGGGGAAAAACTCTGCAATGCATCATCTTAAAATCAATTCAATCTTTTTCAACCCATCAGAAACCCACCTAGAGTAAAGCGGAACACTGCAGCCAACTCTTTCTATCATTATTTCAGTGGACCCAGATGTCTGCCTCACAGTGGCCATTATTCAGTTCACACAAGGTGCCTCGGCGTCAAACTGTAAACTGTAGCTCACTGCTCAGGAGACACAAACACATTCAACTTTGGGACAACAGCTTCAAACTGTCTGAATCACCCTTTTTAAAGAAAAAAAAAAAGGTCATTATAGCACAGGATGCGTTCTATCAAAAAGGTGAAAAATTGTGTAAAAACATTACTAGCAGTGCATACTAAACACATACTGTGGCATCAGATCTGTATGTGTTCAGTTAAAAATACTAATGAAACAACAAGCTGCTATAAAGGGAAGACTTGAGGAGACATCCTGTGTTAAAATGGCATTCATTCAGCAGTAAGGTGTCTCATATTCATCTCTGAGAGATAAAATGCCTGACTTTCAGTGTCATTATCAATCAGCTCAAACAACCTGCTGATTCATATCCAGTCCTTGCGATGATCTTCACAGGTGCTAGGAAAAAAACAGATATTGTAACATGTAGAAATCAACCAGTTCCACGACATAGATGTATGCTAGTTTCATCGGGGACTTTGCTCAGCAGTGACATCTAGCTGTGATACATTTTTAAGCACCTTTGTGAACACACAGATGAGTCTTTTTTTTCCTGTGTGCTCTGTTAGTTTGGGACCAGGGGATAAACATTCATAACATTGGAGATTGGAGTTTGAATTTAGGCCTGTGCTCATATCAGCAAGGAAATGCAGCATGACCGTGTAAATAAATCTCCCTTACTGGCTTCAACTGAGCAAGCAAGAAGTGCAAATTTAACAAGGGGCATCGTCGACATTAAAATCTCTCATTAACGACAGTCAGTGTTCATCATATGCTGGATACACCATCCTTTTGTGGTAACTATGTAATCTCAACAGTTTTCATCTTCAGCTTAAAGATTGCACTTTATGGTATTCCTCTTTTAATTCCGCTTAAATTTAGGTGTGCCAGGGTTTGCTAAAAACTCCTTCTTTACCACGATTCTTGTCTAAACTGTGACACATTACTTACAGTCAACGAGATAAGTAGAGAGTGAGCTAAAGCTAATAGTCCATCTGTTGATGTCAGAAATAGTTTGAAAATACAGTGAATTAATGTTGCAAATGAGCATAAATCAGTGGCAAAAAGACTTGTTTTACCTAACGGTCTTCCAGCATCGATCATACCACTATTTCTCCTGGAAAATTCTGTAATGTTTCACCGTGCTTTCCACAATCATTAGTCTTCAGAGACTGACAAGGATTTCCTGACGCTACGTGACGGCTCCCAAACCTCACTGTCGTCCGTATCTTCGCCGTCGTCCTCCTCTTCTCCTTCGTCGTCATCCTCGTCTCCCACCCCCGCGCCGGTCTGCTCCTCGGCGGGCGTAGACGCCTCTCCCTGCTCCTCCCCTGCCTTTCCTGCTTCGTCTCCGTCTGTCCTTCCTGCGATCGCCTCCTGGAAGGGATCGGCCCCCGTCTCCAAGCGTCGCTGGACCTCGGCGAACCACTCCCTCACCTTTGGATGGAGAGAGAGAGAGATGCGTTAACTGTGTGACGACAGCAGGGCTGCAGCTACCAGTGAGGACACCAAGGTCATGACCTCTGTGATATTTCTGGGAATTCATGCAAATTTGACCTGATGAAGGACTTTTTAAAACGCTGTTAATAAAGTGAACGCAAGTGATCGACAGTATTCAGGATTTTTTGGTTCTTTCACAGTCAGAGTTTATGATCTGGAGCACTACAATTAGACACATATTACTCTTGTACAATTCTGATATATTTTTGGGACTAAACATCTTAACCTTTATTTGTTTTAGGCAAAGAATGTAATAACTAAAATAAAAAGGATTTAGTAAGTCTAACCCTCTCCACCAGAATTACATACCTGGCAGTTTAGAGGACACTTTGACATAACCTTTACCGCTAAAATTTACAGGAAATATATTTGAATTGTTAAATAATTCAATTTAAAATTCCTTTCAAATACTCAAGGTTTTGGTTGATGAAACACTTCATGGTGGTTGGGTGGTCGGAGTTCTGCTTTACTCTCATGACCTCAGTATTTCAGTCTCTCCACTCTCTCTTTTGGCGACACCTGGAAGCTGCTTGACATCCTCCGAGATCTATTTTCTTCATATACGTTCACATTAACTATGTATAATTTTTGTCATTGGGTTGTCTATACTATAATTGTATTATGTTGGTTATTCTATCCACACAACATTTATTGCATGTCACTCCGTCCAGGGAGAGAGATCTCTCCTCTGTTGCTCTTCCTGAGGTTTCTTCCATTTTTCCCTGTTAAAGGTTTTCTTAGTGGACAGAGGATGTCGTATGCTGTACAGATTGTAAAGCTCCTTGAGGCAAATTTTATGATTTGTATAATGGGGCTATATAAATAAAACTTGACTCTTTCCAAAATCTTGGCTACGGACCACGATTCGATGTGTGTTGAAGAGTGTTGTGAAGTGTTTTCTGAGAGTGTTTGTAGGAATGTTCTTACATTTTTACACCGGCTTCCCTAAGCAGCACTAAGAGCAACAGCATATATATATATATATATATATATATAAAATAATAAAAATCATACATAAATCCCAGTATTCAGCAAGCTTAATGTGCAGTAATCATTCAACAGCTCAGCTTGCTGCTCTTTATAATCCATGTTGCTGGGTGGAAGTCACTTTAAGAAAGTAAAGTTGACTGATTGAGCTGCTGCTCCAGACAGACGGTTCTCTTAATCACACAATAAACTGAAAAATCAATCAATGATGATTCATATAAGTGAGGGCTGTCCTCGGCCAAAGAAAACTCACTCTACTAAGACCAAAACAACCGATTCGTCAACTTATCGACGAAGACGGGGCAGCCCTAATATAAGTTTCATAACTATGTATGTCATCTATTGGGAATGTTATTCTGTCATCATTTCTGTATGGAAATGACTGTATAAATAAAGCCCCAATTTGTGATTTGTGATTTTGGGCTATATAAATACAACTGACTTGATTTGACTGTACAGCGTAGGTGCCTGGAAAAACAACATACACAGCACAAATGAAAAGAAAAGAGAACATATGGAGGGTTACAATGACACGTAGTCATTACCTGTTCGTAGCTCATGTTGGTCTTGGTGACCAGCTCATCCAGGTCTTGCTCATTGAGAAAACGGTGCTTCATGTAGTACTCCTTCAGAATCTCCCTCCCGGTCTTGAATTTCTTTGACGGGGGACATTGATCGACATCTGCGCTGGAGGAGGCAGACCTTCTCGGCTGCTTTCTGGTTCGGGACCGGCCCCAACCACGATTTCGGCCGCGTCTTTTCCGACCGGTGCCGCTTCCCATTTTATTGCTTCCTCCCCCGTTTGGCCCTTCCGTGTTGCCACCTTGGTACTGGAAGAACCATTTCAGGTTGCTGTTCTTCCACGAGTACCGAGAGTCCCCGAACCAGCTGACGATGTAGGACCGAGGGAGGCCGCTCTCTTCTGCCAGCTGGTCGTACTCCTCTGGTGTGGGCCACTGGGTCCGCACAAAGGCACTTTTCAGAATATGGAGCTGCTCCGGAGTCTTTTTACTCTTATCTTTCATGTCTTTGTTGATGCTGCTGCTGCTGCGACCGCCGGGGGGAGTTTGACTACCTCTACGAGACGTGGAGGCAGACGGAGAAGAACTGGCTCCTCCTGCCTCCATCTTTCCTCCCTCTGAAGAATCCGGGGAGGAAGTACTGATAGATGGCATTTTTCGTCTCTCAGTGAACCAGGCATCAATCTCCCTCCGCGTCAGTTTAGTCTCTGTCCTCAGGCGGCTCAGTTCTTCATCTGATGGGGTGCTGCCATTCTCGAAACTTTCCTCCAGCACCACCAGCTGCTCTGGAGTCTTCTCCTTAAACTTCTGCAGGGTGAAATCTGGGAAAGGATTCCATGTTTTGGGCCGTGACTCCTTCTCCCTCACGGGAGGAGTGCGTGGACTAGGATGGGGAGACGTGGGGGTCTCGTCGCTAGAGTCAATAACAATGGTGGTGCTAGCACTGCTACCACAGCCGCCATTTCCTCGGCCCCCTCCGTCGTGGAAAACAATGACGTTGCTGTTCTTGGAGTTGCGCTGGTTGTACCTGGTGTCACTGAACCATTTCTTGATCTCTCCCTTTGTGAGGTTGGTGAGCTTCATCAGCCGGGAAATTTCTGCATCGGTGACAAAGTGGTTTTTCAGGTAGCTGGCTTTCAGCTCTGCCAGCTGCTCTTTGGACTTCTTGGGTCGCAAACTGAACGTGTCAGCGCTGAGGGCCGAGTTCTCCTTAAAAAGGGGAGGGCAGATTTATATATTAAATAAGGGTTAGAGGTACCAAATACCTGCTGGGACGAAGACAAATTGGCTACAGATGAGATGTGTGCACATTTTTGTGGTTCAAACACACAACTGTTAGAGACACCATGTTGTAATTTTGTGCACTGACCAAAAAAATCAAAAGCTTGCTAGTTGACAGCAGAGCACACGAGCAGAAAAAGTATTTGTCTGAAAGGCAGCAACAAGTGCTGTCCCTACCTGAGGAGAAAGAGAGGGAGGCTGGACAGTGGTAGCCCGTTTCAGCTCACTGTTTGTCAGGGTAGGCTGGCAGGAAACTCTGCTGCAGCTCTGGGACTGGCTGGGCAGCCCCGCCACTGTCAGAGTGATGGGACTGGTCACTGGAAGGTGCCCCCCTGGGCCGACCTACACAGAGTCAGAAAATAATGACACACAGAATATGAGGATGAGATGGAGAGCCAGGCACTTATGTATTTGTAGTTTAAAGTGACTGTAGCCATTTTCTATAACACGTATATGTATATAATGAGCCATAAAACTGGTTTTCAGGTGTGTTCATGTCACTGGTTATACATTTCCTCTCTCCTCTAATTTGTAAAATATGAATTAACCACATATACAGTATATTGTTTCTATTGGCCAGCCCTACTGCAAGATCATTAAAAGTAAATTAGAGAGACATCACAAAAGGCTAGACCTATCTGCTAACAGTGAAATCTGGTTAGCATTTTCTGACCTTGTATGACCTGGTAAAAATAAGAGGAAAGCATGGAGTTCTGCAATTGTCATAAAAAAAGATATATTTATATTTATTACACGGCTTTGTTGAGTACTCGAATCTGATTGGTCAATCACGGCATTCTGCATCTGTAATTTCTTTAAAACAGACCATTGCTATGGACGCAGTTCTGATGTCAGACTCTGGAGGACTGTTTTTGTGTCAAATTGTTGATTTCTTCAGTAAGTAGCCGTGTAATAAGCAGGATAATGTACAGCGAGTCGGTCAATGTTGTGAAATAAACCCCTTCAGGGCGATGCAAGACCCCTCCACTTTGCGACAGGGTCTTGCAACAACCCGTCAGGGTTTATTTCACATCAATGACTGGCTAGCTGTACATTATCCCTTACATATAATATTCACATCATATTCATAAAAACATCATTAAAGCAAAGAAAAATCCACCAAAGAAAATGTTTACTTTCGCTGATTATAAGAGATGTGATCCATTAGGGCTTCACTCTTTGGCATTACTGCCTATTTAAACTGGTTCAACATATTTGAGGCAAGGTGACAGACATACAGCAAGCAGGAAAAGTCAAAGTCACGTCCAATCAAATTGTTTTAAGTTAAATTAAATTCGAACTGACTTTTAGCTGAGTCATGTCAAATGCAACCAGCTAAAACAAAGTCTCAAAAACCAAAGCAGGCGATCTAAGTTGATTTCATTCAAACTAAAGCATTTCAGAGTCATGCCAGTCTTAATTTGACTGGTTTTAAGGGAAGGCAGGTCAAAACCGAGTCCTGTTAGATCTGGCGTGTTTTCTTTCCTTACCTACCTGTGTGAACACCAGGCCGGGCTGGCCCACTATCTGGCAGGTCTGAAGAATGGACTGCAGGCCGTTGGCAGCAGCTGAGAGCTGGTGAGCAGGTATGACAGTGATGGTCTGAGGCACAGTGTGCACCGTGCCATTAAACTGTTTCCTCCTGGCCTCCTCCACTTCCTCCGGAGTCCAGCTCACACCGTGCTTCAGCCGCTGGGCTGAGAACCACACCTGGGTGTAGATCAAGTACATTTGACTTACAAAATAAGCTAAAAAGGCAATATCTACAGTAGTATACTTCAGACTTCTAAATCAAGATTGGAGTAGCTTTTAACTTAATAAAATATAAGCTACAGAGTAAGGAGCAGCAGCTTTTTGATGTATCTTATAACGTACTGTCAGCTGAAGTAATCTACCCAAAACATCAGCCAACTTTCATCTACCTTGATCTGCTCCTCTGTGAACTGCGTCTGTGCTGCCAGGCTGCTGATCTCGGCCATGGAGGGGTAAGGAAACTTCTTGTACGTGCTGCCCAGCAGGGGGTTGGTGTCCATAGCTGCACTGTAGGATGGGATGCTGCTGAGGGGAATGAGCAGCTGAGGCTGAGCTGCTGCCGCTGCTGCTGCTGCACTCTGCTGGGCCTGGAAAGCAGAAAGCACCTGAAATAGAAGGAGGAAGACAGAGAGGAGATAAGAACGGCCTGGACTGATAAATGCTAAATAGTGGCAAGGGTGAGACACATCTCGTGCTCTGTGTTGGTAAGCTGCTGTCCTGCCAAAGTGTCTCAGACCAAGACAATGAATAACTATCAGCTGCAGGGCTGCTGTTCTGTAGCTTAAGTTGACATCTAACCTCTCAGTTGAGAAGATTTAACATTACGGCCACCCGTTATCCAAAGCCTACCAGACGTTTTTAGGTGTGCAGGCTGCTGTTGAGTCTGGAAACATGCATTCATCTTTCACAGATAGGGGTAAATAGAGTATTCTTACACCCGTGCTGCTAGTAAACCCTTGTATAATGAAGGCATTCTACCTGTGCCAGGCCAGCAGGCAGAACTGTGGGGTTTAAAGTGGCCGATTTCCTCTGCTGCTCTGAGTACGGGCTGACCAGCAAGCCGCCTCCCCCGAGCTTCATGGAGTCGTGCAGCAGCATCTCCACGGGCGTCATCGGCCCCAGAGGAGCTTCAATGGGCTCCTGATCTCCTCCCACCTCTCCCTCGCCACCACCTCCGAGACCCTCAACTGCCTCGTCTGTCGATTTCAGGGACACGGCGATCCTCTTGGGTTCAGATTTGGTCTTCATCCTCATGATGGGGGTCTTGCTGAGGGAAATGGCCACCACCGCGGCAGGGTCTGCCCCTCCCTCCTCGGGCGTGTCACACGGTTGTTCCTGGGTCGGCTGGTCGCTGCTCGGATCCTCAGGAGGGTTTGTGGCGCAGCGCTTTAGTGAGGGATGGAGGACTTCGCTGTCTTCTACGGTAGAGACACCGGGCTCATCTAGGATAATAATAATAATAATACATTCATTGACATAGTTTGTGTTTCTTTCAGGCTAACAAAGTGCCATTGTGGTCTACACATGAGAGAAAAGAATCTTACCTGTATCTGGAGGGGTGGGGACAACCACTACCGCCTGACCCAGCTCCTCTGCAGTCGGCCCGTCCTCCGCTACCTCCTTCATCTTCCCCTCCTCCTCCTCTTCCTCCTCCTCCTCTGCCTCTTCCTCCTTTGTCCTTTCTGTTTTCTCCTCCACCTCTTCCTGCTCAACCACATCAGAGGGTAGCACCATGCAAGGTGTAGTCGATTTCCGGCGGCTCGACATCGTCAAACCAAACTGTGTTTGCTTCTACTCGGGGTAAAGAAGATCTGGGACAGGCGTGTCAAGGCTCACATGTCTTGGGTGGTCGTGCTCACATGCTGGAATCCGTGAATTATGGATTTCTGGTGGAAGAAAAACATAACAAATATGCAAAGGACAAAAAGCGTTAATTACACAAAACGTTTGGATGTTTTATTCTCAAATACTTCTTTCGATGATTGGCTCAGCAGGGATCCTTCGGTGTTATATGTTGTATAAAAAGCAGCTTCACTCCGGAGAGGAGTGGTTTGTCTTTTCTGCTTCCTATCAGTAGAAACTGAATACCTTTAGGAATTATGGCTTAGACAAAAGAAGCAATTTTGAGCTCAAACTGTACATTTGAATACAATTGAATATCTTTAAACTGTTCGACCGACACAACAAGCAATTGGAAGATGTGCCCTTAAGCTCTGGGAAATTGTGATGAGCATTTTTTCACAGTTCATGTACATTCAAGTGGCAATTGTAAAGTTCCATTCTGCAAAACATCTTTTGCTCAGACAGCTTTTTCTGTGAAAGGAGCGAAATCCTGGAAACTCGCTACCTGATCACTTGATATTTGAAACTTTACTACTTTTAAGAAAGAAACCAAATCCTGTTTAATTCAGCGACAAACCTGAACTCATGTCTAGCTTTAGAATGTAATGTTTTTAAAAGTGTTGCTTTATTGTATTTATTTATTTTTCCTGTACTCATTCCTGTTTTAATCTCTTATTTTCACAAAAAGCCCTTCTAAGGACAGGTGTTGCAAATTAGCATCCGTTCTAAGCACTGTGATACTTGCATCAGATAGCTGTTTTAGCCTGCCACTGTGGCTGGTGGATTCGAAAATCTACCAGCCACTCAATAGATTACCAAAGCAAGTCTAGCAGCTACTAGCATATTTTACCAGAATTTGGCTGGTGGCTAGTGCTAATTTCCAACCCTGGATACTAATAATCATTGGCTGCAGCCCTATTTGAGGTCATTAATTCAGACAACTGAGTTTGTCAAATTCTAACACAATATGATTCCACATGAAAGACATCAACTATAGTACTGGATTGTAACCCAGCCCCTCATCCATTCAATATGTTGGAGTGTATCACAGGGTAAACCCACACCAAAAGTCAGTTTATTGGTAATCAGGGATGGAAATTAACTTTTTTGTCCACCTGGATCCCAAAATCTACCAGCCGCTCAATAGATTACCATTGTTGTTGTTTTTTTTTGCATATTTTACCAGAATTTGGCTGGTGGCTAGTGCTAATTTCCAACCCTGGATACTAATAATCATTGACTGCAGCCCTATTTGAAGTCATTAATTCAGACAACTGAGTTTGTAAAATCCTAACACAATATGATTCCACATGAAAGACATCAACTATAGTACTGGATTGGCACCCAACCATTCATCCATTCAATGTTTACCCACACCAAAAGTCAGTTTATTGGTAATCAGGGATGGAAATTAACTTTTTTGTCCACCTGCCACTGTGGCTGGTGGATCCCAAAATCTACCAGCCACTCAATAGATTACCTAGGTTATTTTCGGCAGGTGAGTGAAGCAAATCTAACAGCCAGTTGCACATTTTAGCTGGTGGTAATTAATCCAACAGTAGCAGGGCCCAAATTATAATCACAGGAATAATTAAAGCAACACCTGGATATGATTTAGATTTTCTTATCTACACATTGTCTGGCTACTGCAAATATTTGATTCCAGTTTTCAAGACATCATAGCAGTAATAGACTTCCTTCCTGTTAGATGGATTACACAGTGTTTAACAGGAACTGTGAACAGTATGCTCTGCTGCACCATGACATCATTTACATTAACAGTTAGCAGATCGATAACATGTTTGGGAGGTGTGAGCTAGCTACATATTAAAGTAACAGTGATTTAGCTCTACAGCATCTAGCATGTTTCTGAGGTGGGCCAACTAGCCGGTGTGAGCCAGACCCGGGCCGCTCATTAGTATTGATTATTGATGATGTCTGTCTGGCGGTAAACTTACTGAACTACTGAACGTGCACTGAGCTGCTACCAGGCTGCTACCAGGCTGGCGAGGCGAGGCGAGGCGAGGCGAGGAGGGATTTCCTGGGTCTCCGGGAGAGAAGCCGTCGGGGCTTTTTGTCTGTCGGTGTCTCTCTCCCCCCTCCCGGTTAACCGTCCAGCCCAGCCTGACCGGGAGTACGGTAGCTCGCGTTAACGGGGTGTTTTTGGGGAGGTTTGCGGGTCTCCAGCAGCCAGCGGAGTGAAGCAGACAGACAGACAGACAGACCGGTCTAACGGCTCCAGATGATGTTAAACAGCGGACATGTCTCTGTCCTCGTTGAAGCAGGTTATTTGATGTCCAGGTCTCCGTCTTTGTTAAAGTGATATAATCAGAAACACGCTAGTTACCGTGGTAACGTGTCCGTTGGTACCGGGCTAGTTTGATGACCTAATTCTCTCAGATTCTTTAACGGCTCATTTTTTTTTTTTTTTTTTTTTTTTTTTTTTTTTTTTTTAATGATCAAACGGCGTCATCATTCAATGTGATGCGTGCTGACGTCATTCCTCGGCGACTCTCGGTGCTCTAAAAAAAAATCCGTAAATTTATAGCAGAAATATGCAATATTTGACTACTACAATGTAGTGTTTATGAGGTGGGTTGAGCTACGAGCTGTCTACAAACAACATGTGTTATTTCAGGTTGTTTAAAGAGGGCCGTGAAGGGATTGGTTTCCCGAGCCGGCGGCTGTCTGCCAGTATGTCCTTACATGACCTGCCAGGGCAGCATGAGGAGCTACATGAGGACAACACTGACATTCACAACACTCATCTAGTGTTGTGTTGCAGTTCACACGGTTCTGATCATTGTTTCAGCTACTTACACTTTATTTTTTAAAACTGGAAGTGACTATACATCTATTTATTATGATTCTGCTTTGAAAATTACGACGGAGAATTAGGAGGAAAAAAAAAAAATCTGAGATTTTGAGAATAAAGTCATAATATTATGAGAATAAAGTCATAATATTATGAATAAAGTCATAATATTATGAATAAAGTCATAATATTATGAAAATAAAGTCATAATATTATGAATAAAGTCATAATATTATGAGAATAAAGTCATAATATTATGAATAAAGTCATAATATTATGAATAAAGTCATAATATTATGAAAATAAAGTCATAACTTTACGAGAAATAAAGTCGAAATATGAGAATAAAGTCAAGTTTATGAAAAAAAGTGGAAATATTTTGAGAATAAAGTCAGAAGTTTACGAAAAAAAAGTCGTAATATGAGAATAAAGTCATAATTTAACGAGAAATAAAGTTGTCATATAATGATAATAAAGTCAGAAGTTCACGAGAAATAAAGTCGTAATATTATGATAATAAAGTCAGAAGTTTAAGAAATAAAGTCGTAATATGAGAATAAAGTTAGAAGTTTACGAGAAATAAAATTGTCATATGATAATAAAGTCAGAAGTTCAAGAGTAAAAAGTCAAAATATAAAAGTCGTAATATTATGAGAATTGAGTCAGAAGTTTACGAGAAATAAAGTCAAAATATGTTAATAAAGTCAGAAGTTTACGAAGAAAAGGCGTAATATTATGAGATTAAAGTCATAACTTTACGAGAAATAAAATCGTAATATTATGATAATAAAGTCAGAAGTTTACGGAAAAATAGTCGTAATATTATGAGAAGAAAGTTAGAAGTTTACGAGAAATAAAGTCAAAATATTATGAGAATGAAGTCAGAAGTTTACGAAAAAAGTCGTATTATGAGAATAAAGTCATAACTTTACGAGAAATAAAGTTGTAATATTATGATAATAAAGACAGAAGTTTACGAGAAATAAAGTCGTAATATGAGAATAAAGTTAGAAGTTTACGAGAAATAAAATTGTCATATTATGATAATAAAGTCAGAAGTTCACGAGAAAAAAAGTGCTAATATTATGAGAATATAGTTGGAAATTCACGAGGACGAAAAGTCGTAATATTACGAGAATAAGGTTAGAAGTTTACGAGAAATAAAGTCGAAATATTATGAGAATTAAGTCAGAAGTTTAAGAAAAAAAGTCGTAATATGAGAATAAAGTTAGAAGTTTACGAGAAATAAAATTGTCATATTATGATAATAAAGTCAGAAGTTCACGAGAAAAAAAGTGCTAATATGAGAATATAGTCAGAAATTTACGAGAAATAAAGTCATAATATCAGAATAAAGTCATAATATTACGAGAATAGTCATAACTTTACGAGAAATAAAGTCATAATATTATGAGAATAAAGTCATAACTTTACGAGAAATAAAGTCGAAATATTACGAGAATAAAGTCAAGTTTACGAAAAAAAAGTGGAAATATTTTGAGAATAAAGTCATAACTTAACGAGAAATAAAGTCGAAATATGAGAGTAAAGTCTGAAGTTTACGAAAAAAAGTCGTAATATTATGAGTATAAAGTCAGGAGTTCACGAGAAAATAAGGTCGTAATACTATGAGAATATAGTCAGAAGTTTATGAGAAATAAAGTCGTAATATTATGAGAATATAGTCAGAAGTTTACGAGAAATAAAGTCAATATTATGAGAATAAAGTTGGAAATTCACGAGGACAAAAAGTCATAATATTACGAGAATAAGGTTAGAAGTTTACGAGAAATAAAGTCGAAATATTATGAGAATGAAGTCAGAAGTTTACGAAAAAAGTCGTATTATTATGAGAATAAAGTCATAACTTTACGAGAAATAAAGTCGTAATATTATGATAATAAAGTCAGAAGTTTACGAGAAATAAAGTCGTAATATGAGAATAAAGAAAGAAGTTTACGAGAAATAAAGTCAAAATATTATGAGAATAGTCAAGTTTACGAAAAGAAAGTCGTAATATTATGATAATAAAGTCAGAAGTTTACGAAAAAAAAGTCGTAATATTATGAGAATAAAGTCATAACTTAACGAAAAATAAAGTTGTCATATTATGATAAAGTCAGAAGTTCACGAGAAAAAAAGTCGTAATATTATGAGAATAAAGTCATAACTTTACGAGAAATAAAGTCGTAATATTATGATAATAAAGTTAGAAGTTCACGGGAAAAAAGTCGTAATATGAGAATAAAGTTAGAAGTTAACGAGAAATAAAGTCGAAATATTATGAGAATGAAGTCAGACGTTTACGAAAAAAGTCATATTATTATGAGAATAAAATCATAACTTTACGAGAAATAAAGTCGTAATATTATGAAAATAAAGTCTGAAGTATACGAGAAAAGAAAGTCGTAATATGAACAATGTCAGAAGTTTACGAGAAAAAAAAGTCGTAATATTATGAGAATAAAGCTAGAAGTTTACGAGAAAAAAAGTCGTAATATGAGAATAAAGTCAGAAGTTTACGAGAAATAAAGTTGTCATATTATGATAATAGGTCAGAAGTTTACGAGAGAAAAAAATCATATGAGAATAAAGTCAGAAGTTCACAAGAAAAAAAGTTGAAATATGAGAATAAAGTCAGAGGTTTACGATAAATAAAGTCGTAATATTATGATAATAAAGTCAGAAGTTTCCGTGGATAAAGTCCAAAGTATACGAGAAATAAAGTCGTAATATGAACAATGTCAGAAGTTTACGAGAAAAAAAAGTGGAAATATTATGAGAATAAAGTCAAGTTTAGTGGAAATATTTTGAGAATAAAGTCATAACTTTACGATAAATAAAGTCGAAATATTATGAGAATAAAGTCAGAAGTTTACGAAAAAAAAGTCGTAATATTATGAGAATAAAGCTAGAAGTTTACGAGAAAAAAAGTCGTAATATGAGAATAAAGTCAGAAGTTTACGAGAATTAAAGTTGTCATATTATGAGAATAAAGTCAGAACTTTACGATTAATAAAGTCGTAATATGAGAATAAAGTCAGACGTTTACGAGAAAAAAAGTTGTGTTATGAGAATAGAGTCAGAGGTTTGCGAGAAAAAAAGTCGTAATTTTGTGAGAATAGTCAGAAGTTTACGAGAAAAAAAGTCGTATTATGAAAATAAAGTCAGAAGTTTACGAGAAATAAAGTCGTAATATTATGAGAATAAAGTTGGAAATTCACGAGGACAAAAAGTCATAATATTACGAGAATAAGGTTAGAAGTTTACGAGAAATAAAGTCGAAATATTATGAGAATGAAGTCAGAAGTTTACGAAAAAAGTCGTATTATTATGAGAATAAAGTCATAACTTAACGAAAAATAAAGTTGTCATATTATGATAAAGTCAGAAGTTCACGAGAAAAAAAGTCGTAATATTATGAGAATAAAGTCATAACTTTACGAGAAATAAAGTCGTAATATTATGATAATAAAGTTAGAAGTTCACGGGAAAAAAGTCGTAATATGAGAATAAAGTTAGAAGTTAACGAGAAATAAAGTCGAAATATTATGAGAATGAAGTCAGACGTTTACGAAAAAAGTCATATTATTATGAGAATAAAATCATAACTTTACGAGAAATAAAGTCGTAATATTATGAAAATAAAGTCTGAAGTATACGAGAAAAGAAAGTCGTAATATGAACAATGTCAGAAGTTTACGAGAAAAAAAAGTCGTAATATTATGAGAATAAAGCTAGAAGTTTACGAGAAAAAAGTCGTAATATGAGAATAAAGTCAGAAGTTTACGAGAAATAAAGTTGTCATATTATGATAATAGGTCAGAAGTTTACGAGAAAAAAAAATCATATGAGAATAAAGTCAGAAGTTCACAAGAAAAAAAGTTGAAATATGAGAATAAAGTCAGAGGTTTACGATAAATAAAGTCGTAATATTATGATAATAAAGTCAGAAGTTTCCGTGGATAAAGTCCAAAGTATATGAGAAATAAAGTCGTAATATGAACAATGTCAGAAGTTTACGAGAAAAAAAAGTGGAAATATTATGAGAATAAAGTCAAGTTTAGTGGAAATATTTTGAGAATAAAGTCATAACTTTACGATAAATAAAGTCGAAATATTATGAGAATAAAGTCAGAAGTTTACGAAAAAAAAGTCGTAATATTATGAGAATAAAGCTAGAAGTTTACGAGAAAAAAAGTCGTAATATGAGAATAAAGTCAGAAGTTTACGAGAATTAAAGTTGTCATATTATGAGAATAAAGTCAGAACTTTACGATTAATAAAGTCGTAATATGAGAATAAAGTCAGACGTTTACGAGAAAAAAAGTTGTGTTATGAGAATAGAGTCAGAGGTTTGCGAGAAAAAAAGTCGTAATTTTGTGAGAATAGTCAGAAGTTTACGAGAAAAAAAGTCGTATTATGAGAATAAAGTCAGAAGTTTACGAGAAATAAAGTCGTAATATTATGAGAATAAAGTCAGACGTTTACGAGAAAAAAAGTTGTTTTGTGAGAATAGTCAGAGGTTTACAAGAAAAAAAAGTCGGAATTTTATGAGAATGAAGTCAGAAGTTAACGAGAAAAAAAAGTCGTAATATGAGAATATAGTCAGAAGTTTACGAGAAATAAAGTCGTAATATTATGAGAATAAAGTTGGAAATTCACGAGGACAAAAAGTCATAATATTACGAGAATAAGGTTAGAAGTTTACGAGAAATAAAGTCGAAATATTATGAGAATGAAGTCAGAAGTTTACGAAAAAAGTCGTATTATTATGAGAATAAAGTCATAACTTTACGAGAAATAAAGTCGTAATATTATGATAATAAAGTCAGAAGTTTACGAGAAATGAAGTCGTAATATGAAAATAAAGATAGAAGTTTACGAGAAAAAAGTCGTAATATGAGAATAAAGTCATAACTTAACGAAAAATAAAGTTGTCATATGATAAAGTCAGAAGTTCACGAGAAAAAAAGTCGTAATATTATGAGAATAAAGTCATAACTTTATGAGAAATAAAGTCGTAATATTATGATAATAAAGTCAGAAGTTTACGGGAAAAAAGTCGTAATATGAGAATAAAGTTAGAAGTTTACGAGAAATAAAGTCGAAATATTATGAGAATGAAGTCAGACGTTTACGAAAAAAGTCATATTATTATGAGAATAAAGTCATAACTTTACGAGAAATAAAGTCGTAATATTATGAAAATAAAGTCTGAAGTATACGAGAAAAAAAAGTCGTAATATGAACAATGTCAGAAGTTTACGAGAAAAAAAAGTCGTAATATGAGAAAAAGCTAGAAGTTTACGAGAAAAAAAGTCGTAATATGAGAATAAAGTCAGAAGTTTACGAGAAATAAAGTTGTCATATTATGATAATAGGTCAGAAGTTTACAAGAAAAAAAATCATATGAGAATAAAGTCAGAAGTTCACAAGAAAAAAAGTTGAAATATGAGAATAAAGTCAGAGGTTTACGATAAATAAAGTCGTAATATTATGATAATAAAGTCAGAAGTTTCCGTGGATAAAGTCCAAAGTATACGAGAAAAAGGTCGTAATATGAACAATGTCAGAGGTTTACGAGAAAAAAAAGTCGTAATATGAGAAGAAAGTCAGAAGTTTACGAGAAAAAAAAGTCGGAATATGAGAATAAAGTCAGAAGTTTATTAGAAATAAAGTTGTCATATTATGATAATAGTCAGAAGTTTACGGGACAAAAAAGTCGTAATATGAGAATAAAGTCAGAAGTTTACGAGAAACAAAGTCGTAATATGATAATAAAGTTGAAGTTTACAAGAAAATAAAGTCGTAATATTATGAGAATAAAGTCAGACGTTTATGAGAAATAAAGTCGTAATATGAGAATAAAGTCTGAAGTATACGAGAAAAAAAAGTCGTAATATGAACAATGTCAGAAGTTTACCAGAAAAAAAAGTCGTAATATTATGATAATAAAGTCAGAAGTTTCCATGGATAAAGTCCAAAGTATACGAGAAAAAAGTCGTAATATGAACAATGACAGAGGTTTACGAGAAAAAAAAGTCGTAATATGAGAATAAAGTCAGAAGTTTACGAGAAATAAAGTCGTAATATTATGAGAATAAAGTCAGACGTTTACGAGAAAAAAAGTTGTTTTGTGAGAATAGTCAGAGGTTTACAAGAAAAAAAAGTCGGAATTTTATGAGAATGAAGTCAGAAGTTAACGAGAAAAAAAAGTCGTAATATGAGAATATAGTCAGAAGTTTACGAGAAATAAAGTCGTAATATTATGAGAATAAAGTTGGAAATTCACGAGGACAAAAAGTCATAATATTACGAGAATAAGGTTAGAAGTTTACGAGAAATAAAGTCGAAATATTATGAGAATGAAGTCAGAAGTTTACGAAAAAAGTCGTATTATTATGAGAATAAAGTCATAACTTTACGAGAAATAAAGTCGTAATATTATGATAATAAAGTCAGAAGTTTACGAGAAATGAAGTCGTAATATGAAAATAAAGATAGAAGTTTACGAGAAAAAAGTCGTAATATGAGAATAAAGTCATAACTTAACGAAAAATAAAGTTGTCATATGATAAAGTCAGAAGTTCACGAGAAAAAAAGTCGTAATATTATGAGAATAAAGTCATAACTTTATGAGAAATAAAGTCGTAATATTATGATAATAAAGTCAGAAGTTTACGGGAAAAAAGTCGTAATATGAGAATAAAGTTAGAAGTTTACGAGAAATAAAGTCGAAATATTATGAGAATGAAGTCAGACGTTTACGAAAAAAGTCATATTATTATGAGAATAAAGTCATAACTTTACGAGAAATAAAGTCGTAATATTATGAAAATAAAGTCTGAAGTATACGAGAAAAAAAAGTCGTAATATGAACAATGTCAGAAGTTTACGAGAAAAAAAAGTCGTAATATGAGAAAAAGCTAGAAGTTTACGAGAAAAAAAGTCGTAATATGAGAATAAAGTCAGAAGTTTACGAGAAATAAAGTTGTCATATTATGATAATAGGTCAGAAGTTTACAAGAAAAAAAATCATATGAGAATAAAGTCAGAAGTTCACAAGAAAAAAAGTTGAAATATGAGAATAAAGTCAGAGGTTTACGATAAATAAAGTCGTAATATTATGATAATAAAGTCAGAAGTTTCCGTGGATAAAGTCCAAAGTATACGAGAAAAAGGTCGTAATATGAACAATGTCAGAGGTTTACGAGAAAAAAAAGTCGTAATATGAGAAGAAAGTCAGAAGTTTACGAGAAAAAAAAGTCGGAATATGAGAATAAAGTCAGAAGTTTATTAGAAATAAAGTTGTCATATTATGATAATAGTCAGAAGTTTACGGGACAAAAAAGTCGTAATATGAGAATAAAGTCAGAAGTTTACGAGAAACAAAGTCGTAATATGATAATAAAGTTGAAGTTTACAAGAAAATAAAGTCGTAATATTATGAGAATAAAGTCAGACGTTTATGAGAAATAAAGTCGTAATATGAGAATAAAGTCTGAAGTATACGAGAAAAAAAAGTCGTAATATGAACAATGTCAGAAGTTTACCAGAAAAAAAAGTCGTAATATTATGATAATAAAGTCAGAAGTTTCCGTGGATAAAGTCCAAAGTATACGAGAAAAAAGTCGTAATATGAACAATGACAGAGGTTTACGAGAAAAAAAAGTCGTAATATGAGAATAAAGTCAGAAGTTTACGAGAAAAAAAAGTCGTGATATGAGAAGAAAGTCTGAAGTTTACGAGAAACAAAGTCGTAATATGATAATGAAGTCGAAGTTTACAAGAAAATAAAGTCGTAATATGAGAATAAAGTCTGAAGTATACGAGAAAAAAAAGTCGTAATATGAACAATGTCAGAAGTTTACGAGAAAAAAAAGTGGAAATATTATGAGAATAAAGTAAAGTTTACAAAAAAAGTGGAAATATTTTGAGAATAAAGTCATAACTTTACGATAAATAAAGTCGAAATATTATGAGAATAAAGTCAGAAGTTTACGAAAAAAAAGTCGTAATATTATGAGAATAAAGCTAGAAGTTTATGAGAAAAAAAGTCGTAATATGAGAATAAAGTCAGAAGTTTACGAGAATTAAAGTTGTCATATTATGATAATAGGTCAGAAGTTTACGAGAAAAAAAAATCATGAGAATAAAGTCAGAAGTTCACAAGAAAAAAAGTTGTAATATTATGAGAATAAAGTCAGAAGTTTACGATTAATAAAGTCGTAATATTATGAGAATAAAGTCAGACGTTTACGAGAAAAAAAGTTGTGTTATGAGAATAGTCAGAGGTTTGCGAGAAAAAAAGTCGTAATTTTGTGAGAATAGTCAGAAGTTTACGAGAAAAAAAGTCGTATGAGAATAAAGTCAGAAGTTTACGAGAAATAAAGTCGTAATATTATGAGAATAAAGTCAGGCGTTTACGAGAAAAAAAGTTGTTTTGTGAGAATAGTCAGAGGTTTACGAGAAAAAAAAGTCGGAATTTTATGAGAATGAAGTCAGAAGTTTACGAGAAAAAAAGTCGTAATATGAGAATAAAGTCAGAAGTTTATGAGAAAAAAAGTTGTAATATCAGAATAAAGTCAGAAGTTTATGAGAAAAAAAGTTGTAATATTATGAGAATAAAGTCCGAAGTTTACGTGCATAAAGTCCGAAGTATACGAGAAAAAAGTCGTAATATGAACAATATCAGAAGTTTATCAGAAAAAAAAGTCGTAATATGAGAATAAAGTCAGAAGTTTATGAGAAATAAAGTTGTCATATTATGATAATAAAGTCAGAAGTTTACGAGAAATAAAGTCGTAATATTATGATAATAAAGTCAGAAGTTTACGGAAAAAAGTCGTAATATGAGAATAAAGTTAGAAGTTTACGAGAAATAAAGTCGAAATATTATGAGAATGAAGTCAGACATTTACGAGAAATAAAGTCGTAATATGAGAATAAAGTTAGAAGTTTACGAGAAATAAAATTGTCATATTATGATAATAAAGTCAGAAGTTCAAGAGTAAAAAGTCAAAATATAAAAGTCGTAATATTATGAGAATTGAGTCAGAAGTTCACAAGAAAAAAAGTTGAAATATATGAGAATAAAGTCAGAGGTTTACGATAAATAAAGTCGTAATATTATGATAATAAAGTCAGAAGTTTCCGTGGATAAAGTCCAAAGTATACGAGAAAAAGGTCGTAATATGAACAATGTCAGAGGTTTACGAGAAAAAAAAGTCGTAATATGAGAAGAAAGTCAGAAGTTTACGAGAAAAAAAAGTCGGAATATGAGAATAAAGTCAGAAGTTTATTAGAAATAAAGTTGTCATATTATGATAATAGTCAGAAGTTTACGGGACAAAAAAGTCGTAATATGAGAATAAAGTCAGAAGTTTACGAGAAACAAAGTCGTAATATGATAATAAAGTTGAAGTTTACAAGAAAATAAAGTCGTAATATTATGAGAATAAAGTCAGACGTTTATGAGAAATAAAGTCGTAATATGAGAATAAAGTCTGAAGTATACGAGAAAAAAAAGTCGTAATATGAACAATGTCAGAAGTTTACCAGAAAAAAAAGTCGTAATATTATGATAATAAAGTCAGAAGTTTCCGTGGATAAAGTCCAAAGTATACGAGAAAAAAGTCGTAATATGAACAATGACAGAGGTTTACGAGAAAAAAAAGTCGTAATATGAGAATAAAGTCAGAAGTTTACGAGAAAAAAAAGTCGTATTATGAGAATAAAGTCATAACTTTACGAGAAAAAAAGTCATAACTTTACGAGAAAAAAAGTCATAACTTTACGAGAAATAAAGTCATAACTTTACGAGAAAAAAAGTCGTAATATTATGATAATAAAGTAAGACGTTTATGAGAAATAAAGTCGTAATATGAGAATAAAGTCAGAAGTTTACGAGAAAAAAGTCGTAATATGATAATAAAGTCAGACGTTTACGAGAAATAAAGTCGTAATATGAGAATAAAGTCAGAAGTTTACGAGAAAAAAGTCGTAATATGATAATAAAGTCAGACGTTTACGAGAAATAAAGTCGTAATATGAGAATAAAGTCAGAAGTTTATTAGAAAAAAAGTCGTAATATGAGAATAAAGTCAGGAGTTCACGAGAAAATAAGATCGTAATACAATGAGAAAATAGTCAGAAGTTTACGAGAAATAAATTTGTCATATTATGGTAATAAAGTCAGAAGTTCACGAAAAAAAAGTACTAATATGAGAATAAAGTCAGAAATTCACGAGAAAAAAAGTTGTGTTGTGAGAATAGAGTCAGAGGTTTACGAGAAAAAAAAGTCGTAATTTTAAGAAAATGAAGTCAGAAGTTTACGAGAACAAAAATTAGTAATATGAGGATAAAGTCAGAAGTTTGAGAAAAAAGTTGTAATATGAGAATAAAGTCAGAAGTTTATGAGAAAGTCGTAAGATTATGATAATAAAGTCAGAAGTTTACGTGCATAAAGTCAGAAGTATACGAGAAAAAAGTCGTAATATGAACAATGTCAGAGGTTTACGAGAAAAAAAAGTCGTAATATGAGAATAAAGTCAGAAGTTTACGAGAAAAAAAATCGTAATATGAGAATAAAGTCAGAAGTTTATGAGAAATAAAGTTGTCATATTATGATAATAAAGTCAGAAGTTTACGAGAAAAAGTCGTAATATTTTGAGAAATAAGTCAGAGGTTTATTAGAAAAAAAAGTCGTAATATGAGAATAAAGTCAGACGTTTACGAGAAAAAAAAGTTGTAATTTTATGAGAATAAAGTCAGAAGTTTACTAGAAAAAAAGTCGTAATGTGATAATAAAGTCAGAAGTTTATGAGATAAAAAGTCGTAATATTATGAGAATAAAGTCAGAAGTTTACGTGAATAAAGTCAGAAGTATACGAGAAAAAAAAGTCGTAATATTATGAGAATAAAGTCAGAAGTTTATGAGGAAAAAAAGTCGTATGAGTATAAAGTCAGAAGTTTACGAGAAATAAAGTCGTAATATGAGAATAAAGTCCGAAGTATACGAGAAAAAAAAGTCGTACTATGAACAATGTCAGAAGTTTACGAGAAAAAAGTCTTAATATTATGATAATAAAGTCAGAAGTCTACGAGAAAAAAAAATAATAATATGAGAATAAAGTCAGAAGTTCACAAGAAAAAAAGTTATAATATTATGAGAATAAAGTCAGAAGTTTACGATAAAAAAAGTCGTAATATTATGAGAATAAAGTCAGACGTTTACGAGAAAAAAAATTGTGTTATGAGAATAGAGTCAGAGATTTGCGAGAAATAAAGTGGAAATATGAGAATGAAGTCAGAAGTTTACAAAAAAAGTCGTATTATTATGAGAATAAAGTCAGAAGTTTAAGAAAAAAAAGTCGTAATATGAGAATAAAGTCATAACTTTACAAGAAATAAACTCATATGAGAATAAAGTCATAACTTTATGAGAAATAAAGTCGAAATATTACGAGAATAAAGTCTGAAGTTTAGGAAAAAAAAGTCGTAAGATTATGATAAAGTCAGAAGTTTACGAAAAAAAGTCGTAATATGAGAATAAAGTCATAGCTTAACGAGAAATAAAGTTGAGAATAAAGTCAGGAGTTCACGAGAAAATAAGGTCGTAACACTATGAGAATATAGTCAGAAGTTTACGAGAAATAAAGTCGTAATATGAGAATAAAGTTGGAAATTCACGAGGACAAAAAGTCGTAATATTACGAGAATAAGGTTAGAAGTTTACGAGAAATAAAGTCGAAATATTATGAGAATGAAGTCAGAAGTTTACGAAAAAAAAGTCGTATTATTATGAGAATAAAGTCATAACTTTACGAGAAATAAAGTCGTATTATGATAATAAAGTCAGAAGTTTACGAGAAATAAAGTCGTAATATGAGAATAAAGATAGAAGTTTACGAGAAATAAAGTCAAAATATTATGAGAATAGAGTCAAGTTTATGAAAAGAAAGTCATAATATTATGATAATAAAGTCAGAAGTTTACGAAAAAAAAGTCATAATATTATGAGAATAAAGTCATAATATGAGAATAAAGTCAGACTTTACGAGAAATAAAGTCAAAATATGAGAATAGAGTCAAGTTTACGAAAAGAAAGTCGTAATATGTGAATAAAGTCAGAAGTTTACGAAACAAAATCGTAATATGAGAATAAAGTCATAACTTAACGAAAAATAAAGTTGTCATATTATGATAATAAAGTCAGAAATTTACGGGAAAACAGTCGTAATATTATAAGAATGAAGTCAGACGTTTACGAAAAAAGTCATATTATTATGAGAATAAAGTCAGAAGTTTACGAGAAATAAAGTCGTAATATGAGAATAAAGTTAGAAGTTTACGAGAAATAAAATTGTCATATTATGATAATAAAGTCAGAAGTTCACGAGAAAAAAAGTGCTAATATGAGAATATAGTCAGAAGTTTACGAGAAATGAAGTCATATGAGAATAAAGTCATAATATTATGAGAATGAAGTCAAGTTTACAAAAAAAGTGGAAATATTATGAGAATGAAGTCAGAAGTTTACGAGAAATAAAGTCGTAATATGAGAATAAAGTCAGAAGTTTACGAGAAAAAAGTCGTAATATGATAATAAAGTCAGGAGTTCACGAGAAAATAAGATCATAATACTATGAGAAAATAGTCAGAAGTTTACGATAAATAAAGTCGTAATATTATGAGAATAAAGTCAGAAGTTTACAAGAAAATAAAGTCGTAATACTATGAGAATATAGTCAGAAGTTTACGAGAAAAAAAAATAATAATATGAGAATAAAGTCAGAAGTTCACAAGAAAAAAAGTTGTAATATTATGAGAATAAAGTCAGAAGTTTACGATAAAAAAAGTCGTAATATTATGAGAATAAAGTCAGACGTTTACGAGAAAAAAAAATAATAATATGAGAATAAAGTCAGAAGTTCACAAGAAAAAAAGTTGTAATATTATGAGAATAAAGTCAGAAGTTTACGATAAAAAAAGTCGTAATATTATGAGAATAAAGTCAGACGTTTACGAGAAAAAAAGTTGTGTTATGAGAATAGAGTCAGAGATTTGCGAGAAATAAAGTGGAAATATGAGAATGAAGTCAGAAGTTTACAAAAAAAGTCGTATTATTATGAGAATAAAGTCAGAAGTTTAAGAAAAAAAAGTCGTAATATGAGAATAAAGTCATAACTTTACAAGAAATAAACTCATATGAGAATAAAGTCATAACTTTATGAGAAATAAAGTCGAAATATTACGAGAATAAAGTCTGAAGTTTAGGAAAAAAAAGTCGTAAGATTATGATAAAGTCAGAAGTTTACGAAAAAAAGTCGTAATATGAGAATAAAGTCATAGCTTAACGAGAAATAAAGTTGAGAATAAAGTCAGGAGTTCACGAGAAAATAAGGTCGTAACACTATGAGAATATAGTCAGAAGTTTACGAGAAATAAAGTCGTAATATGAGAATAAAGTTGGAAATTCACGAGGACAAAAAGTCGTAATATTACGAGAATAAGGTTAGAAGTTTACGAGAAATAAAGTCGAAATATTATGAGAATGAAGTCAGAAGTTTACGAAAAAAAAGTCGTATTATTATGAGAATAAAGTCATAACTTTACGAGAAATAAAGTCGTATTATGATAATAAAGTCAGAAGTTTACGAGAAATAAAGTCGTAATATGAGAATAAAGATAGAAGTTTACGAGAAATAAAGTCAAAATATTATGAGAATAGAGTCAAGTTTATGAAAAGAAAGTCATAATATTATGATAATAAAGTCAGAAGTTTACGAAAAAAAAGTCATAATATTATGAGAATAAAGTCATAATATGAGAATAAAGTCAGACTTTACGAGAAATAAAGTCAAAATATGAGAATAGAGTCAAGTTTACGAAAAGAAAGTCGTAATATGTGAATAAAGTCAGAAGTTTACGAAACAAAATCGTAATATGAGAATAAAGTCATAACTTAACGAAAAATAAAGTTGTCATATTATGATAATAAAGTCAGAAATTTACGGGAAAACAGTCGTAATATTATAAGAATGAAGTCAGACGTTTACGAAAAAAGTCATATTATTATGAGAATAAAGTCAGAAGTTTACGAGAAAAAAAATTGTCATATTATGATAATAAAGTCAGAAGTTCACGAGAAAAAAAGTGCTAATATGAGAATATAGTCAGAAGTTTACGAGAAATGAAGTCATATGAGAATAAAGTCATAATATTATGAGAATGAAGTCAAGTTTACAAAAAAAGTGGAAATATTATGAGAATGAAGTCAGAAGTTTACGAGAAATAAAGTCGTAATATGAGAATAAAGTCAGAAGTTTACGAGAAAAAAGTCGTAATATGATAATAAAGTCAGGAGTTCACGAGAAAATAAGATCATAATACTATGAGAAAATAGTCAGAAGTTTACGATAAATAAAGTCGTAATATTATGAGAATAAAGTCAGAAGTTTACAAGAAAATAAAGTCGTAATACTATGAGAATATAGTCAGAAGTTTACGAGAAATAAAGTCGAAATATTATGAGAATGAAGTCAGAAGTTTACGAAAAAAAAGTTGTATTATGAGAATAAAGTCATAACTTTACGAGAAATAAAGTCATAACTTTACGTGAAAAAAAGTCGTAATATTATGATAATAAAGTAAGACGTTTACGAGAAATAAAGTCGTAATATGGGAATAAAGTCAGAAGTTTACGAGAAAAGTCGTAATATGATATTAAAGTCAGAAGTTTACGGAAAAAAAGTCGTAATATGAGAATAAAGTTAGAAGTTTACGAGAAATAAAGTCGAAATATTATGAGAATAAAGTGAAGTTTACAAGAAATAAAGTCATATGAGAATAAAGTCATAATATTATGAGAATAAAGTCATAACTTTACGAGAAATAAAAGTCATAATATTATGAGAATAAATTTGGAAGTTTACAAGGAGAAAAAGTCGTAATATTACGAGAATAAAGTCAGACGTTTACCAGAAATGAAGTCGTAATATGAGAATAAAGTCAGAAGTTTACGAAAAAAAAGTCGTAATATTATGAGAATAAAGTCAGAAGTTTACGAAAAAAAAGTCGTAATATGAGAATAAAGTCATAACTTAACGAGAAATAAAGTTGTCATATTATGATAATAAAGTCAGTTCACGAGAAAATAAGATCGTAATACTATGAGAAAATAGTCAGAAGTTTACGAGAAATAAAGTCGTAATATTATGAGAATAAAGTCAGAAGTTTACGAGAAAAAAGTCGTAATATGATAATAAAGTCAGGAGTTCACGAGAAAATAAGATCGTAATACTATGAGAAAATAGTCAGAAGTTTACGATAAATAAAGTCGTAATATTATGAGAATAAAGTCAGAAGTTTACAAGAAAATAAAGTCGTAATACTATGAGAATATAGTCAGAAGTTTACGAGAAATAAAGTCGAAATATTATGAGAATGAAGTCAGAAGTTTACGAAAAAAAAGTTGTATTATGAGAATAAAGTCATAACTTTACGAGAAATAAAGTCATAACTTTACGAGAAAAAAAGTCGTAATATTATGATAATAAAGACGTTTACGAGAAATAAAGTCGTAATATGGGAATAAAGTCAGAAGTTTACGAGAAAAGTCGTAATATGATATTAAAGTCAGAAGTTTACGGAAAAAAAGTCGTAATATGAGAATAAAGTTAGAAGTTTACGAGAAATAAAGTCGAAATATTATGAGAATAAAGTCAAGTTTACAAGAAATAAAGTCATATGAGAATAAAGTCATAATATTATGAGAATAAAGTCATAACTTTACGAGAAATAAAAGTCATAATATTATGAGAATAAATTTGGAAGTTTACAAGGAGAAAAAGTCGTAATATTACGAGAATAAAGTCAGACGTTTACCAGAAATGAAGTCGTAATATGAGAATAAAGTCAGAAGTTTACGAAAAAAAAGTCGTAATATTATGAGAATAAAGTCAGAAGTTTACGAAAAAAAAGTCGTAATATGAGAATAAAGTCATAACTTAACGAGAAATAAAGTTGTCATATTATGATAATAAAGTCAGTTCACGAGAAAATAAGATCGTAATACTATGAGAAAATAGTCAGAAGTTTACGAGAAATAAAGTCGTAATATTATGAGAATAAAGTCAGAAGTTTACGAGAAAAAAGTCGTAATATGATAATAAAGTCAGGAGTTCACGAGAAAATAAGATCGTAATACTATGAGAAAATAGTCAGAAGTTTACGATAAATAAAGTCGTAATATTATGAGAATAAAGTCAGAAGTTTACAAGAAAATAAAGTCGTAATACTATGAGAATATAGTCAGAAGTTTACGAGAAATAAAGTCGAAATATTATGAGAATGAAGTCAGAAGTTTACGAAAAAAAAGTTGTATTATGAGAATAAAGTCATAACTTTACGAGAAATAAAGTCCTAACTTTACGAGAAAAAAAGTCGTAATATTATGATAATAAAGACGTTTACGAGAAATAAAGTCGTAATATGGGAATAAAGTCAGAAGTTTACGAGAAAAGTCGTAATATGATATTAAAGTCAGAAGTTTACGGAAAAAAAGTCGTAATATGAGAATAAAGTTAGAAGTTTACGAGAAATAAAGTCGAAATATTATGAGAATAAAGTCAAGTTTACAAGAAATAAAGTCATATGAGAATAAAGTCATAATATTATGAGAATAAAGTCATAACTTTACGAGAAATAAAAGTCATAATATTATGAGAATAAATTTGGAAGTTTACAAGGAGAAAAAGTCGTAATATTACGAGAATAAAGTCAGACGTTTACCAGAAATGAAGTCGTAATATGAGAATAAAGTCAGAAGTTTACGAAAAAAAAGTCGTAATATTATGAGAATAAAGTCAGAAGTTTACGAAAAAAAAGTCGTAATATGAGAATAGTCATAACTTAACGAGAAATAAAGTTGTCATATTATGATAATAAAATCAGTTCACGAAAAAATAAGATCGTAATACTATGAGAAAATAGTCAGAAGTTTACGAGAAATAAAGTCGTAATATTATGAGAATAAAGTCAGAAGTTTACAAGAAAATAAAGTCGTAATACTATGAGAACATAGTCAGAAGTTTACGAGAAAATAAAGTCGTAATATGAGAATAAAGTCAGACGTTTATGAGAAATAAAGTCGTAATATTATGAGAATAAAGTCAGAGGTTTACGAGGAAAAAATGTATTAATATGAGAATAAAGTCAGAAGTTTATGAGAAATAAAGTTGTCATATTATGATAATAAAGTCAGAAGTTTACTAGAAAAAAAGTCGTTATATTAGAATAAAGTCAGACGTTTATGAGAAAAAAAGTCGTAATATTATGAGAATAAAGTCAGAGGTTTACGTGAATAAAGTCAGAAGTATACGAGAAAATAAAGTCGTAATATTATGAGAATAAAGTCAGAAGTTTACGAGAAAATAAAGTCGTAATATGAGAATAAAGTCAGACGTTTATGAGAAATGAAGTCGTAATATTATGAGAATAAAGTCAGAAGTTTACGAGGAAAAAAAGTCGTAATATGAGAATAAAGTCAGAAGTTTACGAGAAATAAAGTCGTAATATTATGAGAATAAAGTCAGAAGTTTACGAGAAATAAAGTCGTAATATTATGAGAATAAAGTCCGAAGTATACGAGAAAAAAAAGTTGTAATATAAACAATGTCAGAAGTTTATGAGAAAAAAAGTCGTAATATTATGAGAATAAAGTCCGAAGTATACGAGAAAAAAAAGTCGTAATATGAACAATGTCAGAAGTTTACAAGAAAAAAAAGTCGTAATATTATGAGAATAGTCATAATATTAGAAAGTAGTAATTTTATGTGTTATTTTAGAGGGGAAATAGTGTGAAAATGAGGAACGTGGAGCATCTTGTGAAGTTATACTTTAGTTTAGGTTTCACAAATAACTAAATACTTCAAATTTTGGCACATTAGCACCACATTATCATCAGTATCAGGATCTTGAAAAGATTGTGCAAGAGACTTAGTTTATTCTGAAGAAAGAACCACACGGATCTGATGAGGAAATTGCCTCTTTTGTGGAGGACATTTTACGTGTTATTTTCTGAATTCTCGTCAAGTTCTGACTTTATTCTCGTAATATAATTTTTTTCTCGTAATATTATGACTTTATTCTCGAAATCTCAGATTATATATTAATTTATTACAGCCGCTGGCTAAGTTAAATTACACCCTAATAGCAAGTTATCTTCTGGTATTTGTTCATCTCCTGTGGTAGTCGTTTTTAACCAATGGGAGCACGATGATACAAATACATTTTACTGTGAATTAGTAGAGTGGAGTAGCTATCATAGGTAAATAAATTTATATTTAATTTCATGGCGATCTTTAAACCTGCAGTAAGCAAACTGTTTTTGGCATCATTGGGCAAAAATTCCATAATAACCTTTCAGCATATTGTAATTCAAGTGTTCTGAGAGAAAACTAGACTTCAGCTCCTCCTCATGGCTCTGTTTTCAGGCTTTAGAACATCTAGCCTGTGACGGGAGACTTTGGCCAATCACAGGTTATTTCAGAGAAATGGAGCGTTCCTATTGGCTGTGCTCTAGCTGATGGGCAGTGCTTGGTATTTCCTCAACTGATCTCAACATGGCTGCCGGGTCACAAACTTTCTCATTTTACAGCTAAACAGTACACTACAAGATGATTCTGAGCACATTTTATGTGAGGAATAGGCATTACAGTAACAGAATATTGATTCATATTTGATCAGCGCGGCCTAGTTTGACCGTTTGGTTGGAGTTTGCGAGTTATTGACAGAGCTGGGCTCTGATTGGTTGTTTTCCTCTAGTCTGTGAAATCTTGCAGATGCCGTTAGGAGCACCGGAGGACAAGGAGGCACATGAAGGCATTGCACTTCCTTAAAGTTGAGGGGCTGTTAGAGACAGATTAAGAAGAAAGAAATTGTTAAAAAAAGATGCAGCAGACGGATATACTGAATTTTAGTCTCTAAATGGGCGAGACTTCAAAAACCTTGGATCCTACACTTCCCGTAATGCAACTCAATAGTATCTCGTTATATCCTCTATTTACCAGGTAAATGCCAGATGCTCAGTTTGTAACACGGGCTGTTAAAAATGTGGTCCCTGTGCACGAAACAAGACAACTCAAGTGATGTTTCCAGGTAGTAATCATGATACTTTGGGATATAAATCCCCGACACACTGTAGTGAGCAAAAGAATCAGGGTTTGCCAAACGTTACGGCAAAAATCAGCTATGATGCGATGAGCACATAAAAAGTCACACGACATTTAGAGGAAACACATTTAATTAAATATTAACAAAAAGGGTAATACAAAGATTTAGCTAATGCACAGAGGTGCCTGTAGAGTTCTATGAAAATAGAAAATGTATATTTACATAGCTGAGGATGAGCATGCTTTAAAAAAAAAAATCATATTCCTGTAGAAAAGTCACAGAAGTCTTCAATCTCTTGTTCCAACTCCTAATCAAATGAGAAGCACAGGAAAGGACAATATGTTAGAAACATTAAAGTTATTTAGGCAAAAGTCTACTGTATGTTAATTATATTAATTTAATTAATATTAGGGCTGTCAATCAATTAAAATATTTAATCATGATTAATTGAATGATTGTCCATAGTTAATCGCCATTAATCACAAATTTGTATCTGTTCAAAATGTACCTTAAAGGGAGATTTGTCAAGTGTTTAATACTCTTATCAACATGGGAGTGGACAAATATGCTGCTTTATGCAAATGTATGTATATATCTATTATTGTAAATCAATTAACAACACAAAACAATGACAGATATTGTCCAGAAACCCTCACAGGTACTGCATTTAGCATAAAACAATATGCTCAAATCATAACATGGCAAACTCAAGGGGGTCAAGGGATCCTTTTGAAAGTGGCCATGACAGTTTTTCCTCGACAAAATTTAGCGTAAGTTTGGAGCGTTAGCCTCCTCGACAAGCTAGAATAACATGGTTGGTACCGATGGATTCATTAGTTTTTTTTAGTTTCCTATGAAACCAGTATCTTCACTCTAGCTTTAAAACTGATCCCGCTACAACCTAAAAACCACAAGTTGTATTAAAGAAATTAATGGTGTTACAACGAATTTGCGTTAGCACGTTATCATCGCGTTAACTTTGACACATTCTGTTAAGGCATTATCTTTCACTCCTCTTAGATACCATTGCAATAATAAAACATGAGAAGACTGGAATATCAAAAGCCTCCTTTACTGGTTATTCTTCTTTGACAATTCAGAACATCTTCAGTAAAAAAAGGCTCATCAGTACCGTCCAGTACCAACCTGTATTAGTGAAGTTTTGTTGTAGTCTCGTCTGTGTCTATAGATGCTCTGGCAGAGCAGAGCATAGAGTTTCTCCAGCTTGTAGACCTCGTATCCTTCAGTCTTGGTCACTACTCTCTCCAACAGCACCTGAAGAAATGAGGAAGAAAGGCAAGAGAATGAGGAATGACATGCAGATTACATTTTTAGTTGTCAAACGTACCCTTCTATGGAGAAAATGTCCAATGAGGAAAGACAGGGCTGACCACAAGGCTTCGACCGTTGCCATGGTAATCAACCTCAGCATCCGAATACTTCAGGGTTTTTTTTTTAATATAAACTGGAAAAACAAAGTTCGGAAACTTGTTTGTTGGATTATTTCTCTGTTGTTACAATGCTAATGGTCATTGTATTTTACATCATTGAAAGCCTGTTTATTTACCTTCGCAATGATGTCCAACTTGTAAGGATCATGCATTTGTGGGATGAGCAGCACAGCTGATTATGTGGGTAGCGCCCAAGAAAAATTTGCCAAAATGCTCCATCAATGGTAAACAGTGTATTCTCCTGTTGGTGTTGACTCTTGTTTTGAGTTGTTTGGTGGATTGGTGATTGAACTCTCTATCAGTAACAAAGAACAAACAAGACATATTGGCTATTTTACACTTTATTCATTTAATACACCGTCAGGAGCCTCAGTAGCGGTGGAAGATCCATACACAGCCACAACAGCCTGGCACCTCCTCCTCATGCTAGTCACCAACCTGGTCACATGTTGCTGTGGGATGGCGTTCCATTCCTCAACCAGGATTCGTTGCAGGTCAGCCAGCGTGGTTGTGTTGGTCACTCTAACACATACAGCACGCCCAAGCTGATCCTACAAATGTTGAGTTGGGTTGAGGTGTGGACTCTTGGCAGGCCGGTCCATTCTCTCTACTCCCACATTGTGGAGGTAGTCTGTGATAACCCTGGCTCTGTGGGGGCGAGCGTTGTCATCTTGGAGGATGAAGTTAGGTCCCAGATTGTGGAGATATGGGATCGCCACTGGCTGCAGTATCTCATCCCGATATCTCCCTGCATTGAGATGGCCTTCAATGATGACAAGCCTTGTTTTGCCAGTGAGGAAGATGCCTCCCCACACCATGACACTGCCCCCACCAAAAGCTGTTACTCCATCGGTGCAACAATCAGCATAGCGTTCTCCGCGTCGTCTCCATACTTTGACCCTGCCATCCAACTTTGGCAGACAGAACCTGGACTCATCACTGAACATGACATTCCCCCACATGTTCAGGTTCCATTGTCTGTGTTGTCGACACCAGTGCAAACGGGCCTGATGGTGAAGGGCAGTCATTGCAGGCTTCCTGGTAGCCTTATGAGAATACACTGTTTACCATTGGCAGAGCATTTTGCTACCCACATAATCAGCTGTGCTGCTCATCCCACAAATGCATGATCCTTACAAGTAGGACATCATTGCGAAGGTAAATAAACAGGCTTTCCAAAGATGTAAAATACAATGACCATTAGCATTGGAACAACAGAGAAATAATCCACCAAACACATGTTTCCGAACTTTGTTTTTCCAGTATATATGTAATAATAATGTATAAATCCCAAAATAGCCCATGAAATAAGGAATAATCCCACATTATTCATTATTTATATTCAACATTATTAGTTATTCTCAGACGGATATCGCTGTTTGTTGTGTGTAGAAGTGCTTGTGTGCACAGTAGTGCGGCACTGTCCCGAGCACTGAAACGGGGGAGATGAAGACAGACAGAAGAACATGTCAGCCTGCTGCGCCGCACCGCGAAGCTTTGAACATTTCTCACCGAAGCTTCAAAGCCCAAAAAAATGTCATTCGGGACAGTCTTTCTAAGGAAAGCTGATGCAAAGTAGCCTTGTCTTGTCATCGGTTCATTAGGGCTTCTATGAATAAAGTCAAGATGCACAAAACCTGTCTGACCAGTACCTATAAAAAGACTAAAGAATAAGCCAGACAGCCACAGTATCCCACACACCTTTAATTGGTCTCTGTCCACCACCAGAGGAGGAGTTTCCTGGTTCAGGATCTGCAGAGCTTTGTCCACATCGACCATCTGCTGCTGCAGCACAGCATTCTTTAGAGCCCGAGTTATGCGCCTCACGCTCCGCTCTGAGACACAAAAACATGTACGCAAATTGTTTAGACCACTATAATAGATGACAGTCTGCTGACACATTCACGCTCAAACACTGGGATTGCACCTTGCTATCCATAGAAACACTACACTGACTTTCTTTAGCTAGGAATGTAGTGGATTGGAGGTCTGTATTTCTCTTAATATTTTTCTCTAAGTTAAAGAGCCAAGTTTTAAGTGTAAGACAGTGTTCATATCAAACCTGTGCCTGTGTCCTCCTCTCCTCTGCCAGCTGCAGAGGCGTCTGTCGTTGAGGTATCTGTTGCTTCCACCTCCATTGGTTCAGCAGTCTTCTCTGCCTCCTCTACAGTAACTACCTCGTTGTTCCTGTCGTCTGCCTGTATTACAGTTTGACATTTGTCAGTCTCAGTTTCTGTCAGCTTTTGGCTATCAGTTTCACCACTCTCCTCTGTGTTGGATTGCCCCTGGGTAGCTCTGTCTGTCTCAGTGTGGCTGTCCTTATTAGTGTTCACTGAAATGGTTACATTGTTCTCATTTCCTGCCTTTGCCAACACTTGGTTTTCCTCCGACTGTCCTGGTTGATCTGTGACAACTTCATCCGCCGTTTCTTTTTCGTTCCGTGTCCGGTCGTCATTTTCTGCTTTCCCTGTCTCACACAGTTTAACGTCATCGTCAGCAGCTTCACTCCCCTCCTCTCGTCCCTCCTGACTGTCCTGCTCCTTCACAGTGGGCTCCAAACTACCTTCCTGGGCTGGTGCACGCCCTGACTCTACATCAGCCATCATCTGATCCTCCTCTCCTCCAGTCCCCTCATCACACTCGGTTCCTTCTCCCCCCTTCTCAACCTCCTCCTCATCGTCCCCATCTTCCTCATCAGACCCCAAGTGTGCATCATCTCTGGATATGTGAGAGGAGCTGGAAGACTTCTTCTTTGAATATAAGCCAGCAGACCAGCGACTCTTCCGCCTTTTCTTCTTCTGGGCTGGAGGAAAAAAAGGAAAAGTTTTTTTTGTGACAGTTCTTTTAAGCAAATCATTTCATTTTTGTTATCTATAGTAGTTTTTTTACCTGTGTTTTTAGGTGTTGTAACAGCAGAGGCACATGTATTGGGAGTGACTGCAGCTGTGGGTCCAGACGGCTCTCTTTGTGGGGTCATGCCAGGGATCTTGACCTCAGCAGGAGATTGGGACCGTTTGGGAAGGACGTGGTAGAAGGAGGGAGCATACCGGATGGTGGAGCACTCTGAGGTAGTCAAAAAAGAAAGCAATGTTTTTTTTTTGTCATTCTACATTTTTGTGAAACACTATTCATTCTGAAACTGAAGGCCTGGTTTAAGTGGGTGTAACTGTTCAGAGTTATACTTGAAGCATGTTGTTTTATGAAAAGTTTTTCAAAATTAGTCACTAGACCTGCCGCAGTAGTCGGTGTTACCGGTGTTACACGGTGTTCGGGCATACACCGATTACATTACTTGCCCATCGCCCCCACCATCGTTTCGCTTTATTTATACAAATTAGGGCTGTCAATCAATTAAAATATTTAATCACGATTAATTGCACGATTGTGCGTAGTTAATCGCGACTAATGACACATTTTGTATCTGTTCAAAATGTACCTTAAAGGGAGATTTGTCAAGTATTTAATACTCTTATCAACATGGGAGTGAACAAATATGCTGCTTTATGCAAATGTATGTATATATTTATTATTGTAAATCAATCAACAACACAAAACAATGACAGATATTGTCCAGAAACCCTCACAGGTACTGCATTTAGCTTAAATGCGCTGAATATGCTGAAATCATAACATTTCAAACTGCAGCCCAACAGGCAACAGCAGCTGTCAGTGTGTCAGTGTGCTGACTTGACTATGACTTGCCCCAAACTGCATGTGATTATCATAAAGTGGGCATGTCTGTAAAGGGGAGACTCGTGGGTACCCATAGAACCCATTTACATTCACTGATCTGGAGGTCAGAGGTCAAGGGACCCCTTTGAAAATGGTCATGGCAGTTTTTCCTCGCCAAAATGTAGCTTAAGTTTGGAGCATTATTTAACCTCCTTCACTGCAGTATGACATGGTTGGTGCCAATTAGGGATTTTCATAATTAACCGTTTAACCGTCATTAAGCATTTTAGCCGATTAATGCTATCGGTTAAAACAGTTAAAAGAAATGTTTATAATTAATTAAAAAGCTGAGTGGCTCGTCACTTTAAGGAGAAAAGCTGATCAACCTTAAGAGCCCACCTTAAGAGGCGGAGCCGGAGTTGCAGGATACAGGAAGTTGGCTCCTGTCTATGGCTGGCTCGGGGCTCGCTTTAGCGGAGCGGAGGAGTTGTAGTTTCGTAGCATTTATTCAGCAACAAATAAACTGTACACACACTGCTACACCTACGTTCACAGCTAGAACGTCACCAACAACCTCACACTCACCACCAACACACACACACACGGACACTCGTTAAAGTTACGTCGTGCTGACAGACGGTATGTGTGTGGCGGCGGCGGCGAGCAAGAAGCCTCCGGCAATGCTACAGCTGCTAACGTAGCACAAATACACACACTGTTTATCGGGCAATCGCTATCGTTAATCCGGGCAGACAGAGTGTCATTACGCCGGGCAGACACACAGCGGACGCGAGGCACAAATCTTGTCGGTTAACGGTTAATAATCGGTTAACGAGGGTTGGTTATCGGTTAAGAAGACTTTTCAAAATGAGCATCCCTAGTGCCAATGGATTTCTAGTTTCATATGATACCATTATCTTCACTCTAGCTTTAAAACTGAGCCCACTATGACCAAAAAATGTGTTGAAGAAATTAGTGGCGTTAAAACCAATTTGCGTTAACGCGTTATCACGTTAACTTTGACAGCCCTAACACAAATAAAACTCATTTTGCGTATCAGCGGATATCGGACGCTACAAACTGAAAGTGAAAGTGTCTGCTCCGTCTAAACACGGAGTCAGATTCCTCACACACGGGACGAGAGAGAGTTGACAGACAAGACGATGATGGAGGATTTGGTGTCAATGTTAATCATGTGTATGTATACACAAATACACACAGCATTCACCTCTTGTACTGCGCGACGCTTTGGTCTCCTCACAAATCTTCTCAAAATCTTCATCCAGTTCATCTCGGATGATAGCATGGACGGTGTCTTTCAATGCGCATGCTCTGTGGCGGATCTGACGGTCTGGAGGAAACACACAAATGGGCACGAATGCAGCTTTTATGTTCAACCAGTACACTAATTGGTTATTGTAAGTATTAATACTGTTTATGTTCTCTGTGAGGATTGTGAGCATGTTTTTTGCTGATAACTGTGTGTGTACCTGAAGGGTCCCTGTCTGGGTTGTATTCGAGGGCATTCTGCCAGATGAGATCCACCTCTTGGAGGAACTCTTTGACCGTCGCATACTGATGGAGGTCGATCTTAGAGAGAACTGTTGACAGGTCCATCGGTTTCTTGATCACCTCAGCGTAATCTGGCACCTAAAACACATTATAAAGAGGCTGCTGTGAGTACAACGGGAGGGAAAGGGACTAAACTGAAACCTGGATAGTAAGGCTTTATTAGGGAATATGAAATGAGACAATAGAATATATTGGAACAGCTACCTCTTCTAAATCCACAGGCTTTGTAAAAGCCTTGAAGCGTTTATCTAGGGACAGGCGGTTGGTGACGTCACGCAGGAAGAGGCGGAGCTCCCTGAGGGTGTCTTCCTCCTGCTCCTCCAGTCGTTGCTGCTCCTCTTTTGTCAGAAGACGTGGGGCAGGAGGAGGGGCGACAGGAAGCACCTCCAATGCATTGAGCACTGAAGAAAGTGGAATGATGATAAATGCATACAAAGTGAGAAGTGAATATAGCTAACACAGTACTACTTGGAAGTACATTAAAATAATATAGACTTTCAGTGTGCAGACAGCCTTCCTTTCTTCTCTGTATTTACGGTCCAACATCCTCCTTCTGAAGCGTCTTGTATCCTGCTCTATTTGGACTGGATGTGAATACCAGCATCTTCTTTTTCTCCCTACAAAAATCCCTTACATATATTATCTTGTGTTGCCCATCTTCACAGTTTTCCCTCTCCATCCATGGTAAGTTTAGTGAATATTTCAAATTAGCCACACCGATTGTTGTACAGTAGCTAATAGGTGTAACGGGTGTATCGCATATCAATGAAATGTCACCCCTACTCAGCTGTGCTACCAAACCAACCTGCTGCTATGTAACAGACATTAAAGTAAAAAGTAAATATATTTAAACAAGCTAATAGAATTCCCAATATACTTTTTTTTCCCATTCGAACATGTAGACAATGAACAATGCTATGCTAGCCCTGAGTTACTAAAGCCCACTTTAACTACAAACTTGCTCAGATCTGTATTTTATAACCTCATCCATTTCTCACCAGCTTTCTTTTTTGAGGCAGGAGCCTTGGCAGCCTGATTGAGGATTAGATCCTCAAAGAAGTTTCTTCTTTCTCTGCTGGTGGGGACCTGGACAAGGAAAACCTCTCCGTACTCCATCCGAAACAACTCCTGCACCTGAGACAAGAAAAACACTTGTAGATGAGTATTGTTTCTTATCTGTCAGAGAAAATCCTTTTAAGAAAATGTAGATGCATTGACATCACCACTCCAAGTCAACAGGGCATCACTCCTCTTTCCATACCTCCATACTGAGTTGGTCATATTGCAGGTTGCACGTAGCCAGAAGCAGAATAGGAGCGAAGGCAGGGATGGAGCTGAGCAGGCTGAGGAAGGTGGCTCTCAAGGCCGGACCCACTGTTTCCCACCACTGTCCAATGTGAGGGATGTACAGGATACTGGGAGAGGTCCGCTTTGCTTCAACAAAGATCTGCAGAACATATGACATGGAAACATTAATATATGGTCTGGATATTTACAAAAACTGGATGGAAATCGACAGATGAGCGTACAGAACAGTGGCACTTTCACAGAACATAAGATGGGCATCAATATGGCGCGATGATGAAGGCTAAATGCACAAATCAAAAGGTATGATGAGGACATTAGAGAGTGGAGAGGAGATTGTAAAGTGACGTTAAACTAATACTGAAACAATCAGTCCATTGGTTCGAATAACCATTCTGACAATTAATAATAGTTTGAGTCATTTTAAAGCTACTACGATGAACTTTCATTTTGTGTTGATTTTGGTGGTCCCTTTGGCCAAAACCAGTAGTGGTTCAGATCACCAGAGTCCCTTTAAAAACTTCTCATTTTATTGCAGCAAGGTCCGACAGTATGCCGTACACAGTCCTGATTCTGGTTCTCCCACGCCTCCCTTCCCTCCAGCAGGCCCAGCAATACGGCCTGGGCCTCCAGCAGCAGTGTCGGTGTTGGCTCCCAGCGAGGACCGGCGGAGCAGCAAGGCGAAGCTAAGCTCCTGGCCGGATGCCAGTGTTAAATTGAGAATATTTTATAACCAGTTAAAAGGTCCTCATAGTAACTTTAAGTAAAAAACAAACAAGGCAACAGCCTCTCTGGAAATGAGGATTTGTTTCACGTCTTCGTAAATTTCATACTTTTGGGGTTTTTGAATGCAGGTCGTAATAAATAACCAACTTCCAGACATCACTTTTGGTAACATGATGGCTCATTCACCCCTGCCATCAACGTGGCTCTTCCATACGAGTAAATGTCTGTAGTACATATTTATCCCCACTGCCCATGATGTAAGGAGGTGGGGCCCATGAACTACAGTCACTGTGGCAGCCATTTTGGCCAGTGAAGTCCACTGAAAGGAACACACTGAATTTGACAAGGCTGCAAGACTAGCTGCTACATCTAGTCTACCTCAGTTCCTATGGATCTTGGGCCTGTTTAAATGTAAAGAACCCAACCTGAAGACATCTCATTAATTGTTAAATGTTACTAAATATGTAAATACATAATCATTTCCCAGTGTATTATTTTGCATACTGGTATCTTGTTTACCTGAGCACAAGTCTCTTCCGGTGCAGTTGCGCTGGCTCCAAACAGCACAGCCATGTCCAGTGTGTACACGGTGAATTTCTCCAGAGCGTGGAGGACAGCAGGAGCCAGGTGGGAGCTTTGACCTGAGCCCGGTCTGCCCTCCAACAGCAGCCTGGGACGGTAGGAGGTCGGTTGGCTCAGCACACTTCTACACATGGAGAGATGACAGAGACACTGAGATGGGTAAAGTGGTAGGAAAGAGCTCATTAACTTGCCTAAAAAAGACCTTCAAAAAGATTTGGGTCACCAGGACACCAGACAGCTCAGAGCACGTCTAAAGTAAAGCAAAGATAAAGGGAATATAAGTAACTAGAACTACAGAGACCCACGACAGCACCGTGTAAATGACTAAGATACATTAGCAGTGTTTTCCCATATATAGAACTAAAGATTTTGATTTATGAAATGATGTGAAACAATATTTATTAACACAGACAGTCATAATCTGAAAGAATGAGGAGACAAATGATTAATGGCACACCAACCTGTTGAGGCTGAGGAGTCCCTCAGCAGATGTTCTGAGTTGGGAGTGAGAGGTCGGTCCATTGGAGCAGACTTCTGAGTCCTCATCCTCACTGAACAGGTCATCTTCAGACACACCACAGGAAGCACCTGGAAATAAACACACGTACAAACACACAGTTTAGCGGTTACTTTGGATGCCCAAAAAGAGGTTTGGGAAATGAACAATAACTCTATAATTACTTATGGACAATGGGGAAATTAATTTGACCATGAACAGAACAGACGAGGGACAGAATAAATGAATGCGAAGCAAGACTGCACCTAGTTCTCTCTTCCTCTTTAAGCCCTGCTCAGCATGCGGGAACAGTCTGCTGACAGTGTGGAGGATGTTCTGCAGGGTGGCGCTCAGCAGAGGACGAATGGCAGGTATCAGGGCCTTGGCTGGTGACACTACTGCCCTAAGAGTCACAATCAGCATCATATGAACTTAAGAACCACATGCAAGAACCAGGCACTGGGAATGTAAGAATAATGTTTACACAGACCGCACTATACAAATGTTTTACTATACGGTTAGTTTAGTTATACCTCTGGGCAGCAGGTACCATCTTGGACATGGCAGACATAAAGTCTTTGTTTGTGATAGCGATGGAGTTGACATCAAGCACAAGTTTCTGCGAAGAGGAGTAGATTTGTGGATAGCGACGCCGCAGTGCACACAGGGCAGCCTCTGAACACACTGCCTTGATATCTGCTCCGCAATAACCTGGCAAGCAAAAAGAGACATTGTAGACAATAAGTATACAATATGTAGTTGTAGGTGTGTCAAAAATGTGTGCAAGTGTTTCCTGTGCAAACTATCTGAATGGAGATGAATAGTTTTAGTTCTGAGACACAGGTTTTGTCCTGGGCTCATATCAGTATCATTTACAGTAGATTGTTGCACTAAAAGAATAAAACTGTATTTCTCTGATGTTTATACCAAGTGATACAGTATTGGTGACAATTTTAATCTAATGCATTTGTTGTTTGTATTAGTGATGTTTAGCAAGATGTGTATTTTACAACCTGTTGGACCACTATTTTTGCAGCATCATAATGCAAACATACCAACACATTTATCTGCCAGTTCTTCCAGAAAAGTGTCGGAGGGTGGGGGAGTCCACTGTCTGGTGTGGATCTTCAGAATGTCCTTTCTCGCCTGCCATAAAAAATAAGATCCAATAAGGTCCAATATTTGGAAGCTGAGAGGCTTCTACCATTTTAGCCCAAAATCAATTCACAAGTCAATTTTTTCAATTATTTATTTTTTTTTTTCAACATCTCCGCCAAGAATTAAAGGGCATCTACATTTTCTCACCTCTCTGTCTGGCAGGCCGAAGAGGAACTCTCTGTCGAAGCGCCCCGGTCTTCTCAGAGCTGGGTCGATGGAGTCCAGTCTGTTTGTAGCTCCTATCACAACCACCTCTCCTCTAGCATCTAATCCATCCATAAGAGCCAACAGGGTCGACACAATGGAACTACAGGGACAAAAAAAGACTAAGATTACCTTTTCTAACTGGTCAACACTATCTCCCGGTAACAAATAGGATGTAACTGCAGTGCACTGACTGAGTCAAATTAATTATGTTGGATTCTAGTGACTACTACTTGCAACAGCAACACTGTCCTTTTCAAGGGCTGTATCATAGTATCCTTGAAAAAGATAGTGAACCCCCTCACTTTCATTGCAAGCTGCTGTAGCTCCTTTCTTTTCCTGAGACATACAATATCTCCATACTACTGTTATAAAAGTCCAATGATTAAAAACAATTTCCATTTTTAAAGAAGCTGTATTTTCTCAATTTTCCCACCAGTCACCTCAACAGTCAAGCCACAAATGATTTGTGTGTGTGTGATGTATTGCGACAGACATTTAAGGGCTGTATACCTTCTTTATTTTCAATTCTGAGTGAGATCTGTTTGTGTAGCTGCAGCTGCATCCAAGTTGTTTCAAATTCCAGGTGGTGCACAATATTAAGCACGACTTGTAAACGCTGCATCCAGTCATGCTGGTGGCAATTTTGGTGTATTCACTTAGCTGTGAATTTTCTCACATGAAGCATGAGCTTGGCTTATGATGGCCAACGCTAAATGCTGATTAAGATGAATTTATTTATTTTATTCATTTATTTTTGAGAAATTTGGCAGCCACATCTGGCAACCCACCACACGATCAGACACTAATTTTCCATTGTTCCACTCTGTACATTTTACACTCACTAATCTCAGTATACTCAACACATACCGTAAGAACAGGGGTGCTGCTCACCTGTGGATCTGGTCCTGACGGCTGGACCTGACTGGAGCCAAACCATCAATCTCGTCGAAGAAGATGATGGACGGACGCATCTGAAATGCCTAGAAACAATTCAATAAGAATTCATTCAGTTGCAGATTCCATTATCTTTAGAACTGATACTTGATCATGTGTAGGAATGTACTTAGTTTATCATAATCTACAAGTCAATGTGCCAAAATATACTGACTTAGCTTTTACAATAAATGTTTTCTGATATTCTTTGTTTATGGTTTGTCTTTTGCTGACAATAGAAATGAATCACACTTACAACAAAGGAAAAAGAACTAAACTGACAATCTCCATCCATCCTAAAAAAGGTATATTGTACGTTGACGAGGAGTTTGGTTTACCTGGTCAAAAAGCAGTCGTAGCTGTCTCTCAGATTCTCCCACCCACTTGCTGAGGCAGTCAGCTCCTTTCCTCATAAAGAAAGACACCTTTCTTTCGCCCTGACTGCACTCATTGGCCAGCGCTCTGGCTACGAGGGTTTTCCCTGTGCCTGGAGGACCGTAAAATAGACAGCCCCTAAAGACAAGAGGAAATATGACAAAGACCAATAATGGGGATTTTTATCAGGGTTTAACTGTCATTACAATGCAGTGGTAGAGAAGAGACTGGACAAGCTAAGAGGAGAGGGACAAGGAGTTAAAAGAAAGAAACCACCTAAGACAGAAAGGATTAAATCGTTTTGACTAAAATGTCTTAGTGTGACCCAGAAGTGATGACAAAGCTCTCTCAAATGATATGACAGAAAACTTTTTTCCAACTTGGATGTTGGGTATATAACTTCTTTGACAGCAATTAAGGACAGCATAAAGGCCTTTACACACCGGGGGCGTGACGACTAAACGACACGAAAATACTAAATCCTCGCCAGTGAATATTATATGTTTAGGGCTTTTTCTGTGAAAGGTAAGAACGGAAGGAGTGGATCTGGTCCGCGCTGCCTTTGTCAAGGTTGAAAGGAGTAATAAAGTTTGCCATCTTGTTTCGGACTATGGAGCCTCCCTGTTGTTGTTTCATAAATTTAGGAGCAAATCAACCGGTTCTGCACAACGTGATTGGTTGATGCCTTTTATTGAGAACCAATATATTGTAAATTGATCATTTATCATCTGGTATGATTATACCTGGTTTTAGTATTTAAAACTATTGTCTTTTATTACTTTTATTATTTTAAAGAACTACTGTTTCACACTCAACGTGTGAATTTAAGCACGTTCATGCATGAGTGTATATATGATCCATGTTTATGCGTGTATGTACATTGTGACTTTGGTATGTTGTGTGATGCAGTGGCCTGGAGCCCAAGTCAAATTTCCCTGTGGGACAATAAAGTATATCTTATCTTATCTTTATTCGCAGTGCAAAAGCTCAGAAAATCAACTTTGTTCCGGAAAAAAAAGAAAGAATAATATTCGCCACATAATTCGCATTCTGTATGAAAGTATTCATGACAAAATAGATTAACGCCCCCGGTGTGCAAAGGCCTGTAGTCTGTTATTTTTGGGTGTTTCTTAAAAGAACAAAGTAAATAGATATTGAGTCACATGAATGTAAAATGAATGCTAAACCATATCATTACGTTATCTTCTCAACAAACACACATTGTTTACCTGGGAGGTTGTATCTTGAACCGCTCAAAGACTTCTGGGTAGAGGAGAGGGAACACCACCATCTCCTTCAGCGCTGAGATGTGTCTGCTCAGACCTCCGATGCTGTCAAACCGCACCTGGATGACAAATTAGTGTTATGTTTCGATTGTGTGCTCTTCATAATACTACTGACCTACAAACTGTCCAATCATCCATTCATCAGTCTTGTATTAGCAGGAATACAAGGCTTTGTTTGTATTCTCAGTAATTATTATTCAAAAATTGGAGTATGCTACTTTACTTTTATTCAAATGTAATAATACATTTAACGGATGTGAAATATGGTCCATCTCCTTGCTTTGTTATTTTTGAAGAAGCACCCTGACAAGCTATTGTGTTATATTCAGGTCAATACAGTAATATTTACATGTCCCTGTCTATCAGACTACTTTGGGCATCTCTCTCTGTGTTTGCATCCAGCTTACCGTCTTGTCTATTTGCATGGGGTCCACATCAGCGAGGCTGGCTCCAATCTTCATCCTGTCCTTGTGTATCCCCAGCAGGTCGTCTTTCACCAGGTTCATAGGCAGACATCTGCAGGAAAAACATGGAAAACATAAAAAAAAAAATAATGATTTGAATAATTTTATGGCAGTTATTCTTTGCTAAAATATTATGGATTTTCTTTACAATAATAAGAATATACTGTATTAAATACATTAAGTCATTGGTCCTACTCTATCCATATAAATTATTATAGGAAATTATCATTAAATAACAGGGACGATGGGTAATGAAACATGTCAAATGTCATCAATAAGGGACCCAAGAGGTCACAAGAGCAATCAAGCATGATTTATTTCTCAAGAGTTATTTATTCACCAAACTTTACATGAATAGATAAATTAATAAAATAGTCTTGGTAAAACCTATTGTTATTATTGTACAATATTTAGTCTTTAATCCCTCTGTCACCCAGCACTGTGTACCAGCCATGTGCTGCAGAAGACTGCTGTTGTCTACCTGTACCTGTGCTGTCTGACAGCTGCTGCTGCTGCTCTCACCTGTTGACTGACCTGCTCCTGTTCTTACTTCTCCGTCTCTGGAATTTCTCATCGTCTGACGATGAGGAAGTGGAGTCACTACTGTGGATGGCATGTCTCCGTCTGCGAAGGCAAAAGAAGCAACAACATTATCTCCCATCCGATCTGTATCATTATGACCATCAGCTTATCGACAACAAAGAATCACAATCCCATTTAGGTAATGGTTGTTGCTTCTTTTTCTTATAAGATTCTTTTCTGTTGCCCTCAGCAACAAAACAGTTTTAAACGCTAGTGAGTGAAGACATTTAGGGCAGTATCTGATTATGCATCATGTGCAACAACAAAGGGGTGACTTATCCAACCACTTCAAATGACACCATCACCATGCATGACACCTGACTAACACACAGCCCGAACAACACAAAGGGAGGGCTTGACTCTTACAGAATGTTCCTTAAAGGCTCAATATGATAAATCAAAAACAATTGAAATACACAAAATACTGACTAACAGAAACTCGGCTTTCAAACAATGAGTCTTTCTTTGTTGCAAAGTTAAACAGTGCTAAAACAATGATTACGTTCCAGTGAAGTTTGGTTCACCGTCTCTTCAACTATACGGTCACCCAAATGTGTAAAAACCTACCAACAACCACAGTGCAGACTACAGACTAACAATATACACCAATATGGACAAGTAGTGAGGGTCTTACCTCTCAGAACTACTCCTGAGGGTGGGGATGAAGAGAATCAGAAAAAAAGAAGGAAAAAGAGGAGTTTTGGGATTGATTTTACATGCGATAATAATATTAATGGCTATTAGAGACAGCACGATAACCCACAAGGGAGTGATCCTGTTCTGGACACTGTATTAGTCAGACCACTTTTTCTGACTGCTACAGTAAGTTCTAACAGTATTTCATAAGATATTGATCAAAACATAAAGTGTTGTTGAGAGAACAGATCCCTCAATAGCAGATGTTATTTCTTGGTTGATGATGGCTGGTGTCTGAGCCGTCATACTAACCTGCTGGTTCTTCTCCTGTTGTAGGGGCTCCTGGGGGCCGTGGAGCTGAACCTAAACCTGCGTCTGGTGGGAGACGAGTGGTCCTCAAAGTACATGCTGCGCTTCCTGGGCTCTAAGAAAACAATAACAAACTTTATCAAATTTGATAAAATGTTAACAGGGGCTTGAGAAGTACAGTATTTAACAGGATAAGCTTATAACATGAATCTTTCAAAAGCTTTCGCAAATCATTCAACGAGGTAATGAATAAGACTCGACCTTGAGGGGACAAAGAAAGACTAAGAAGTATTGAATATCATTAATCTTTTTTCTCCCGTGGTAAATCTGCTTTAAGAATTCAAAAGAATCATCCGGTTTCTGCGTGGGTGTATTTTATAGAGTAGTGCTACCTGCCAAATAGTGGTATGTTAAGATCTTCAATAAAGTAATTGAAGCAGATTTGAATGCTATCAGTTGTATTGGTAGAAACCAAGGCTGTCAATCGATTGGGAGTGGACAAAGATGCTGCTTTATGCAAATGTATGTATATATTTATTAATGGAAACCAATTAACAACACAAAAAAATGACAGATATTGTCCAGAAACCCTCACAGGTACTGCATTTAGCATAAAACAATATGCTCAAATCATAAAATGCAAACTGCAGCCCAACAGGCAACAACAGCTGTCAGTGTGTCAGTGTGCTGACTTGACTATGACTTGCCCAGAACTGCATGCGATTATCATAAAGTGGGCATGTCTGTAAAGGGGAGACTCGTGGGTACCCATAGAACCCATTTACATTCACTGATCTGGAGGTCAGAGGTCAAGGGACCCCTTTGAGAATGGCCATGACAGTTTTTCCTCGCCAAATATAGCATAAGTTTGGAGCGTTATTTAACCTCCTTCATGACAAGCCAGTATGACATAGTACCAATGGATTCATTAGGTTTTATAGTTTATATGATGTATGTATCTTCACTTTAGCATTAAAAATGATGAACGTTATGAATGAACGCTACAACCGAAAAATCGCAAGTTGCGTTAATGCGTTGAAGAAATTAGTGGTGTTCAAATTAATTTGCGTTAACGTGTTATTATCGCGTTAAGTTTGGCAGCCTTAGTTTTAAGCCTTTCACATCTGCCATTTAAACAATATGATCAAGTTGAACAAAAGCAGTACCATCCTGTGGGGCCTGGTAGCGAACCACAGTCTTTCGTTGTCTGAAGTCATAACGCTTCTGATTTTCTTCTTCCTCATCCTCGCCATCCTCATCGTCATCGTCATCCTCATCATCATCATCATCATCATCATCATCATCATCATCATCATCTTCCTCCTCCTCCTCATCTTCTCCATCTTCCCCCTTTTCTTTGTTGTGATCATCCTCATCCCCTCCTGTGAATTAGAGAAAAAAAAGGGTTCCCTGTTTAGGTTTCTGTAACACATAAAAAGCACGTGTGTCGTTTCGGGAAGAATTATTATTTCTCGAAACAAAAGTTAAAAATTGTTTGTTTTTGATGAAGTTACATAGAGATAACCGACAGAACTTAAGATGAAGACAACACTCTTGTGTATACAGGTGTCCTGTCTGTAGTATGCCTTGTAGTTACTCGAGGCCCTCAGGTGTATAAAACTTTTTTCGACCCAGACCTACAGTATGAACCTGAAGTGGTTATTAAACCTAATCCATCTCACCTTTGTTCTCCTCCTCGGTGTCTTTACTCTCCACATCTGTCCTCAGAGACCTTGTCATTCTGCCCCTGGTATACATGCCGAGCTGCTCAGAGGAAACGGGTAAAATGCTGATTAATTCACTGTTTAGAAGCTTGTTACACATTATCAAACAGCAAAATCACCTGCTGTCAACATAAACACTAGGATTACACAATGCAACGTAGAGCTTGAGATGAAAACGTGTAAGTCTCCTGTGTGGGTAATTACTTCTTCTTCATTGTCTCTATCTCTGCTCCTCAGTCTGCGTCTCATCTTCTTCATGTCGTCCATCTTCTGGAGAACAGCTTCAGCAGTGCTGAGGGGCAATCAGAGGAAAAACTTATCAGATTTTATCAAAGTTTATCTCTAATCTAATTACTCATTAGTTTAAAATCCACACCCACAGCCCACTGTGTATGTCAATCCAATTGTTAGATACAACTTGAGGTGATAGATCAGCTTTATTTTTAACTGAAGCAGTGATATAGGAGCCAAAAGAAGCTGGAGTGAATGTTGCTAAACTCACTTGGTGATGAGGCGGTCATAGAGCACTGACTGGTTACGGGAATCCAGTTTGTATCTGGTGATTCGGGAACTACGTCGCACTGAACGATCCTCCTCTTCCTCCTCTTCCTCCTCCTCCCCTTCTGGGCTCTGTATATCAAAGCGACTCCTCTTGGGAGTGGATGACCCCTCCACCTCATCTGGAACATCTGGGGCAACAAAAACAGTTTTTGCCAGTTTACTAGTAGTATAGACCCTCCTAAAAACTAAATGCGACTAAACATGCTTTATGTGCAACATAATCTAAATCTCCAGTGCTCTTAGTATAGAAATGACACTGCAGTGAACTGTACCTGCTTGCTGCTTGCCACTGGATGTTTTCCCCTCTCTCTGCAGCCTGGAAGATTTCCTGAAGAGAAGAAGGACGCATAAAATCAAAAATGAATTCCCATGTATTAACTCATTATTTGAGTGTTAGAAATGTTCATAGTTATGCGCACAAATTTTGCAAAAATGTAATGCCCCCAATGTAGGATTTACATCAAATTTGATATGGCAAGCAAGCCTATAATTGGAGAATTTCTGCTGAGATAAAAGCTTTTTCCAACAATGCCTTAAAATGTAGCTCACATGGCTAGCGGCCAATGTACAAAATGAACAATAGACCAGACAATACATAATATTCAGGTTCCAAAGAATCTTTCGACACATGTTTTGTCACACTAAATCCCAAAAAAACCTGAGACTTGCTCACAAAAGTGTATTTTAAACGAAGTTTGCAGGGAAAAATGTCACCACTTTAGACTGCCAGGACAACAGCACTTGTCGTACACCTTAGAGAGTAGCTGGTTAAAAGGTATCAATAATATCAAAGTAATGGGCCTGTATTACCTGAGGCATCCTCCAGAGTTGCCTTCATTCACAGGAGAGCTGGTCTTTGGATCCATGTCAGAAAAAGAGACCTCTTGTTTAACTCTCTGTCCTCGGGTTCTCAGAGAGTGAGAGAGTCCACTTCCCTCATCCTGCTTCCCATCAGCATGTCCCTGGCACAGACACATAATGAGTTCAGAGTTTACAGTATATATAGAAGGAATGATGATTGTCTGCTCGCTTGAAATAGCAATTCAAATTAATCATGGGCCGGGATGAAGAATATTTATTGATTTACTTCTAGGACTGTGCAAAACTGAAATGTACAAATCAGTCACCACAATGACAATAAAAATACTTTGCCATGTGTACCGACTTGAAGTAAGCTGTGTGAAGCATCACTATTCACACGTGACATTATCAGTAACCTCATCAATTTGTTCCAGATTTTGCATATTGTATTTAAAAATTTGTAAATGTTCATACAACATACGAACATGAACTTTCCTTAATAGAATATATGTGGATTATTCATTAAAAATGAATATGCTTATCTATTAAAGATAAATAAATGTATATACTGTAACTGCTGGAAGGCAGTGTCTGTCCCATGACTCTGAAGCTAAAGATTTTCTTCTCATAGCAGAAAGTGACAATATCTTAGTGTTCTTCAGTCACTAAAGTACTGTGTGTTCTATGGGTGCTGCTGCTGCTGACCTCCATCTCTGCAGGCACTTTGTGTGTCTCAGTGTTAGAAATTAAGTCCTAAAAGTGAGCTGAAGCAAGTTTACCATCAGAATATACTTTAGCAACTAAGTTTATGATCAACATAATTTGATATCCATGTCAAGCATGCATGTATAGACTCTAAAGCATATGGTCTAACCTGAAGGCACAGAAAGCGTCTTTTACAAAATAATGCCTCTGTGAAAATTTAGGTTACAGTCTATTAAGCACATTTAATTTCTGTTATCAAGTAAAAGATAAGTCTGAGACACAGTTTAATTAGTGATTGAGTTAATTAAAGAATGAATGAACAGATCCCCTATCTCCTCCCTCCACAAAAAAAACATACCAAAACACACCCCACCACCTCTAGACACATTTATAACACCTCTAGACACACTTATAACACCTCTAGGGCATTACATTCGCTTCTTGATAACCTAGTCTTGTAACCTAGCGTTATATTATTGTTAGATGACACATTAAACTGACTAAAACATTCGAATTAAAGTGGTCTAATAACGGTGTCATGTTGACTGTAACGTAATAGTGTATAGTGTAGTGCTCATTCAGATCATTGACAGTAGCTGACCAGGTGGCTAGTTAGCTTAGCACGCTAGCAGAACTAGCACAGTAAAGTTGTGCTCCTCGATCAGTGACACACCAACTAACAGCTGATGTAGTTCTCTGTAGTTCTCTAACCAGCTGCCCGGCTCTAGATGCTCACATTCACCAGGTTGTGTTCGGAGCTGCTGAAGCTGTCATCCAGGGCCTGGGAGGACCGGGAGGACCGGGTCAGCCGGGCGGACTTTCTCTGCGACGCGGGAAGCAGCGACAGAAACTCGGAGCTTGTTTCTAACTCCATCGAGCTCCTCTGAGGAGCCGCTACCGGCTCAGCTCCGGTACCGCCGCTGCTGCTGCGTAGTATCACCATCTTGGCTCCAAACCGACCTTATAGTAGCACGAACGACGGAGAACTAGCCGCTATTCTGCCTTTCAGATGTCTACCGTTCACGGTGCCGCCAACATAGCATAGATAACGGTCAAGATCCGCCAGCTGACGAACACGAGCTCCTCACCGAACCCTTGATTTCTGGCGCCATAAACGTCATCAGAGGTTATGAGGTAAGTGGTTAAGAGCTACCGCCGGGAAAAGTAGATCTCCTGGCAAAATTGTGAATGAAGTTAAGTTATAAAAACAGTGTTATATTTCAGTCATTTTACCACATTTACGACGCAGCCCATTTTAATGATGACTGTTATTATATCAGCCAGGGTATCATTTGCTTAAACATAAACATACGCGGAGGGATACGTATACATTTTGAAACGGTGTTCCGGTTGATGTCAGAGCGCGCTCTGCTCCAAACTGCACACACTGGCGCGCGCTCATTATGTACAAACAACCATGTAGTGAGAGCCCGTTTTAGTACATCTAACAAAACTACTTGAAACTACCACATCCAAACAAAACACAGAGTCAATATCAACTCACCATCTTTTATTTGAATAAGTGACGATACCAGAAGAGAAAATACAAACTCTAGAATTGTTTCTAGCCTGAAAAAAAGTACATTGTGTACAATAGCTGTACAGGAAACCAGATCCTAACTGTATAAATCACAAAACCTTCCATTGCATCCTCCCTTTAGCTGATCCTCGGTCCCGGTGTTTGAGGGATACTAATGAAGTGCAGTCGGGAGAATAAAAAGAAAAACTGTCAATGTTCAGGATGAGTAAACCACCCCAAGGGACCAAAGCAATTTCTGGTCTTTAATAATTGTTAGCCTCATTACCATTTTAATGTTTTTGCCTTTTGTTCAACCAGAGGCCATTTGTCACAATGGTTACAAGCAATACATTTTTTAATAAATGCATAAAGCAACAGTGCTTGATTTGTAAACCGATAGCAATGCCTTTGCAACAGTAATGAGAAATAAGAAAACTGAAGGATTCAATGAAAGACTTGAGATTTCACTCATCATAGCCCACATTTATTTTCATTTGCACAGCAGCCAACTGCCACGTTTCACAGCGCCCAGGGTATGTGTTTGACAATAAAGCCAATTAGTTATGCGATAACATGTTTGTTTGCCATCTCACAGCCACTGATGGAGTTTAATTCAGTTGTGATTGGCAGTGACATGACTCGTGCACACACACAAACATTGTCACTTTAAGTAAATTAGGTCTGGGCATAATCCCCAAACAGGCTGTGTGATTCTGCCAGCTCACGTTAATAATTTTGAATATAGTGAAGTTATGGCGGGCACCCTCTCATGTTTGAGTATGGCCCTAACACAATGTGGCCAAACTCTACCTGAACAACTGTGGTTTACAATAATGTGTCATGAAACAGTTGGCTACTGTGCTGTTTGAAATGTGGCCAGAGAGCCCTGTCGCTAGGGAGGGTGTGTTCACGCAATGGCCGCCAGGTAGTCTTTCACCTCCGCTGGGGTGAGTCTTTTGAAGCCGGCCTCGTTGCAGATCCCCACCTCGATGTTCTCTTCTGTCATCTGACCCTCAAAACTCTCCTGAAACACAACGATAGGAGAGTGTGAATGACTGATAACGAAAGAAAATAGATTCCATTCCTTTGGTATTTTTTATATAACAAACACCATACCTTCAATGTCAAGATGGCTGTGTGGATGGCATCTTCAAGCTCCAGATCGTTGTTATACCTGGAGAACAAAAACAAAGTGGTCATCTAGCAATCTGTGAAGTGTGCATCAAGTAGAAGAACTGTAAGAGTGTGAGCCCACTGAAACGGACACCTCAACTGTGTGCATTCTTGGTGTGCTGTATATTATCTGAAGTTCTTAAACAATGTACCAGGACCAAAACCGGGTCAAGGATTTTTTGTTGAATAAAAGACACACCTGGGCTTCAATTCAATCTGTACTGACATTAAAAGTGTCAAACTGTAAAAACACTGTTTTCTTTATTCAAAATAAAACATTCTGTCATTTGTATCAATTCAATCATTATATCTCTCAAATATACAATGACAAATAAGCATTTTTACACCTGTGTTTTGATCACGGACCTTGAGATATCCATCATAAACATAAAGAGCACTTATTGTGGGAGATTGGCAACTGAATATCAAAAGTACTAAGCTCACACATCTATACATTTGCTGTACGCAACATGATTTTATTCTATTCATTAAACAAAAAATGTCTTTTATTGTAAAATATTACCTTTTTTCAAGGAATGTTTTGCCGTTTACGTAGTTCTTTCCCATGGCTGTGGCTTTCCATGCAAAATATGCACCCTGCCAGTCAGAAACAAGAATAAAAGTTATCCTTCTGAAGAGTTAGAATAACTACAAAGTATTATAAAGAGTTAGAATCACTACAAAGTATTATAAAGAGTTAGAATCACTACGTAGTATTATAAAGAGTTAGAATCACTTCAGAGTATTATAAAGAGTTAGAATCACTACAGAGTATTAAAAAAAGTTAGAATCACTACAGAGTATTAAAAAGAGTTAGAATCACTACGGAGTATTAAAGAGTTAGAATCACTACAGAGTATTATAAAGAGTTAGAATCACTATAGAGTATTAAAAAGAGTTAGAATCACTTGAGTATTATAAAGAGTTAGAATCACTACGGAGTATTAAAGAGTTAGAATCACTACAGAGTATTAAAAAGAGTTAGAATCACTATAGAGTATTATAAAGAGTTAGAATCACTTCAGAGTATTATAAAGAGTTAGAATCACTTCAGAGCATTATAAAGAGTTAGAATCACTACAGAGTATTATAAAGAGTTAGAATCACTACAGAGTATTAAAAAGAGTTAGAATCACTATAGAGTATTATAAAGAGTTAGAATCACTTCAGAGTATTATAAAGAGTTAGAATCACTACAGAGTATTATAAAGAGTTAGAATCACTTCAGAGTATTAAAAAGAGTTAGAATCACTATAGAGTATTATAAAGAGTTAGAATCACTTCAGAGTATTATAAAGAGTTGGAATCACTTCAGAGCATTATAAAGAGTTGGAATCACTTCAGAGCATTATAAAGAGTTGGAATAATGGAATAATTGTTGAGCACACTCCAAACAGACAGGATTTGCAACTAAATCCAAAAATTTAAGAAAGGGTATAACCACCCCGACATCTCAGAAATATAAAATGATCGGTTTATGTAAGGGAATTAATGAGTAGTAGTATTATTACAGAAAGGCAGGGTTAGTCTGCTGTCTAAGATTTATTAAAATAAAACAATTACTAAGGTAGAAAGAGCACAGCGATTGAAGACAAATGTTATTCAACAAATAGAAAAGTTAGTAATACAACATACAGAAGGGTCTGACTGGAACAGGTAGGGGTGGTCTTCATCCCATCCAGCTATCAGCAATGAAACGCCAAACGGACGCACTCCACTGGAGGAAAAAACAACACAGATTACATCCAAAAATTCTGACTGAATATGTCTCACCTGTGAAATATAAAGGTGATGTAGACACATCACCTTTAAGCAGTATGTGTATTGTGCATCTTTGTGTATTACTCACCCAGACTGTGTGTACTCCTGCATTACAGAGGCCACTCTCTGGACAAGCTGGCCTGTGGGGATTGGCTCCTGGTAAACCAGGAAGTACTGTTGTGCCAACTTCCGGGCTCGTCGCACTAGAACCCTGCAAGGACACAACTCATTCATTTACCTGTGCATACAAGGTTCAATAGTCAGACACACTCTGGCTGATTTCTCACATACAGAGCCAACAAAGTCCTGAATTTGTTTTTGTTAATCTTGTGCATGCTCCGTACTCACAACGAAGAATACAACTCATAAATATATATTTTGTTTGTGTGTGCACAAGGCATAGCACTAGCTTTAAGCTTAACTCAACAACACTGAAAGAATAAAAAAAAATAAATCACCTGAGAAAAATCTCACAAGTATTACTTTAGGGTTTCATGGGTACAAGCTAGCCTCCACCATCTGCTTTCTTACATTACAGATGTCGCTTTTTAGCAGTTGATTCAAAAAATCTCAGACGTCAGACCCCAAGACATTGATAGCTGTCTGGAAAGCAGAATATCAATCTAAAAACGTTATGCTATGTTTTGCAAAATGGTTAAAACCTGCAAACCTAAAACAAAAAAATAGACTGCATCAGTGTAGAAATATTGTTGCTTTAGCTGCTTATGAACAATCTAAGTGCAGCCAACCTTCACATTTATCTCTCTATAGTGCATTTAAAAGCTGTTGGACATCACACAGAAAGATACTTCTTGTCTAAAGTTAGCAAAGAAACCTAAGCAGCCGGCGTTCTGTCTTTCTTACAAACACAGAAAGAATCCCCACCTGTAGTCCGGCCCCATGCCGCTGTAGACCATGCCTATGTGTTTAGTGATGGGCTCCACTTTATGGACGCTCTGCTCATCGTACAGAATGGACTTTTGTTTCTTCTCCGTTGCCAGAACAACTCCATTGGAAGCTGAAAATGAAAGACAATATCACAATTAGCATCTTCACAAATCCTAACCAAATCAACTATGTATTGCCATGCATAGCCTTTAAGGATGCTGGTGACTGCTAAGGTTTCTGCATCAGTAGGAGGGTTGGCGCATTGATTGGATACAAAGCACATACTGAAGACGGAAGCACAAAACTATAGCGTGGTATTACTTTAATGCTGTATGATATTTAAAAAAACGTTTAATAACCAAATTGTGCCCCACTGCCCTCTGTTTTTCCACATTAAAATCAGGAGAAACTACTCTGACGGAGTGGCAATACATCAGAAATGGTTTGCATCCATTCCATGCCTTAGAGTTAATTTACCCTTTAGCAATGAATAGACCTTTCCAGGCAGAGAGTCTTGTTGCATCCTCTGCTAACAATCAGTCATGAAACTAATGTGCTTTATGTCCCCATTTAATCAAAGCTTTTGAATTCAAAACGATGTTACATCTTTTATCAATAGTTGAATAATCTTCAAAAGGTCCGTGGCCCACTTTTGCTCAGAAACCTACAGTCAAATGTGCTCCACACATGTCCAGGTGTCCATACCTTTGATGCCCACTGAGGGTGCTCCGGCTGCTACAGCTGCCAGCGCATACTCGATCTGGACCAGTTTACCCGACGGGCTGCAGGAACAAACACATCATGCTGCATTACTATAGTGTGAGGCGGAGGGAAATCAACTCAACTAGATGCAAATACAACAGCTACTGTAGTTTGAAGATCAGATTTAGTGTATCCCGATTAACAAATACGAAACTGAAAGCAAACGCTAAAACCACCGTCTCATCTGAGCTAATGTAGCTACATGAACTATGCTAACGTTAGTCTCTAGAAGGCTATAGTCAGCATGGAAATGGACCTGGTTCGGTCTATTCAGTAATACGATCATTAATAAAACTATTTGGCGAGTTGATTTTATCGATACTAAAAGAAAAGAGTCTCTTGACCGTTTCATCTTAAAACACGTTAGCTTTCATGCTAACGTTAGCCGATTCATTCACTATAATGGACAGTGCGATGACAGTGCTGATCAGCTCCATCGGCCCTCTAAACCTTCATCTCCTATCTAAACTAGAAACCGTGCGCACACTTTATCAATCTAATATTCAACAACAACCCCTACAGGCTGAAAGTTGATGCTTTTTTAAAATTTCATGGCAATTTTGCCAAAGTTTACCTGAATGTGGTGAGAGAGAAACTGTAGCCTCGTTCCGCCATCTTGTTCTTCTTCTTCTTCTCCTGTGTGTTGACTGGATGGTTGCTAATCCACTAAAGGGTGAATATACTGCCACCTAGAAACACTAAGACTAAACATCTACACTGCCCTGCAAACCAAACTAGGTTTACATTTACTAAATATCAAATATTTAAAATATATATATATATATATATATATATAAAATCAAGTCTGTAGTGTGATAGTATGGAGGACCACAAGAGTCACTTAAATAGTAATAAAGCATTTAATTGATTAATAACTAATTGTACAATAAAAATAGGAATTAATAAATGTGTTTACAAATGTATTTATTAATCTATGATTAAATGGACACAATTACAAATTAATTAATTATTTGACATTTTAAAGGGCGACTATTACAATTAATTATCAATCAATTAAATGCTTTATTACTATTTACGTGACTCTTGTGGTCCTCCATATAATAGACCGTATGGCCATGACACATTTTTGAAATAAATAAAAAAAATAAAACTTCTTCCAGAATTGAAATTAGTTACACATAATCTGGACTACGGATTTTTTTGGGGGGAAATACAGTCGATTAACTGTGGAAGTGTAAAACAAATCCAATACTTAATTAAAGGGACTGTTTGTAACTTTCTAAGCATATAAATGTAGCGCGTCGGCACACATGCGCGCTCGCATATGCGCGCTCGCGTGTTGCCGCTGTCTCCTCTGCTTGCTCGCCTGCTCAGACAGCGCGCACGTTCTCGCGTACTCGCTCCACCTCTATGCTGCAGCTCCTCCAGACCAACAGAGGTTTCCCGTGTCTTGGGAAGTAACGGGGCTCCGCAGAGAGAAACGTTACCGTCTCGTTACCGACCAGTTGCCGGTGTCTTCCTGCTCTCTCCGGCTGCGGGCGGAGGGAGACCAGTTTTTCGCTGGGGAGCCCCGCTGCTGAAGCCTGCGCTGAGGCAGGAGAAGCAAACACAGTATCAGCATTGATTCATGGAGAGACCTTCGTCTGGTCAGCTAACATTACTGCCAAGCAGCTGAAATATAGAGTGATATTGTGCTTTTAGCTGACGTGTGTCGCCTCACTGTTTTGAGCGATGCTCGTTCATGTCCATTTAGAGCGAGCACAAGCACGAGCCCGACGCTGACTTTCGTTGATTTCACGGCCACAGGTGTCGCTGCTAAGAAGCATTTCTGAAAGTTACCAATAGTCCCTTTAACTCTATTAATTATTCATCATTCTGAATTTGGACCAATAATGCCAGACAGTGATGTTAATCAAATGGTACAATAAGAGAGGAATTATAGCCTAAATGAATGTGGGTCTTTTTTGTACATCCGCTATCAACTTTATCAAATAATTATCTGAAATGAAAGAATACAAAAAAAACAAAATTAAATCCTTTCTCTACTAAACATATCATTATTGACAATACCTTTTTTTTGTACATCTTAAAAACACGTTTTAAAATAGAAATAAAAGAGATTAATTAAAAATCAATATGTTCCTACTGAATATCACAGTAATATCACATGGAAAGCATCACCATGTTTTGCTGAATAAATGTAAATGTATTTAATCACACTAAAGAGTGAAGTTTAGAAGGTTGACCGCTAGATGGCAGTAGAGTAACACGCCTGAATTCTTTGCTTTGCCTGCTGGAAATTAAACAGAAGAAGAAGAAGTCGAGTTTGTTGTCGCTGTTTGATGACGTAGTGAACCGCAGCGAGTGACCGTGAGCTGTTTGACATGTTGGACGGAGAGGAAGCGTGCTGACAACAATCATGATGAATTTATCCGCTTTAGTGCACAGCCTCAGATGTTCTTTGCTCCACATTGAAAGCAGACTTGTGCAGGCGGCCGGACTGACGTTAGACAGACAGCTGGGTGAGTTGACTGACTGACTGGAGCTCAGGAGATAGCTACTGATCTAATCCTGGTAACAAGCTCTGTCTAACATACTGTTTGTCACAGCTTGTTACTCGCTACCTCCTTCCACCACCTCTCTACATTCTCATCCTTTGTTCCGGTCATGCTGAGCTGATTGACCTGGCTTTGCAGTGAAAAGCAGGTAACAATAATGTTGTTGTTTCCTGTGTGCAGCTCCAGCCTTGGCAGTGAGTGGCCCCAGCCTCCTGCCTCAGGTCGACAGGGAGGAGGAGGAGCTGGAAGAGCAGCAGAGCCCGGAGCAGCCTCCCGGCCTCCTAGACAGCATCCTGTGGATGGCAGCACCCAAGAAGAGACGCACTATAGAGGTCAACCGCACCAGGAGGAGAGCTGAAAGCAATCTCCTTAAAGTCAAGGTACACTTTGGATCCTCTCAAAGGGTCATTACACCCCAAAACCTAACTTTAACACATGTTTGTCTCACTCCCCAATCTCATCAGAGACTCTGATTCCCTCACCACATTCCAGTCCCGCCTCAAAACACATCTTTTCTCATCTGCTTACCCGTAGCCCCCTCCTTCCCCCTACCCATCAGTCCATGTGTATGTATGTGATTGTGCCTGCGTATGTCGCTTTTTGTCGTTCGTCTCCTGTCTGTCTGTCTCACACCGTTTTCCCCCCGACTATGTTAAAGCGTCTTTGAGAATACTATAAAGCGCTATATAAATCTAATATATTATTATTATTATTATTACTCACACAGCCACCTACTATCTGTACTGATGGCATTTACAAAACTGAGACATCTCTTTGAAAATATCAAATAATAAAATGTTTACTCAGATACAGGTTAAGTAGATACCGCACTAACAGTTTACCAATAAATTACCAATGCCAACAGATACATAAATTAGCGTTTTTCTAGATACCACAAATAATGGGACTTTTAATAGCATGCATACACATAACGTATTGCCTGTGGAGATTCTTCACTGTCAACAAAGAAGATAACAAACTTAACCTTATTTAATTCAATAGAAGGAAGGACCATTTAATGAGTTCTTAGTACTCAGATCAGCTCAGAAAAATGGTATCCGTATAACCTCTAATCAGTCACAATAGTCTGCACACTTTGTTGTGAACAGATTAATTGAGAGATACTTTGTACTGAAGTTGTTCAAGAATTGTATATGTGATGATTTCTTTCGGTGTACAGGTCTGATGACATCATTTTAAATCAATATCTGACCTTAGTAATTTTCATTAACCGCAAAACATCTTGAAACAGAACCAAGATGTGTAAATGTTAACATCTCCAGTAGAGACATGCCGATATTACCAGTTGATATTAGCTGATCACAAATATATCAGCATTGGTTTAAACGTTGGCCAATAAGTAATAATAAATTGTAGTACAGAAAATGCCAAAGATATGTGAGAAGTAATGTAGAAACAGTCTTCCATTACATTGTTTGACTCACAGTCTCTCTATCTCTCTCTCTCTCTCTCAGAACAACATCGAGCCGTGTCCCGAGTGTGGCCACCTGAAGCAGAAACACATCATGTGTGGCTTCTGTTACGCTAAGGTGTGCAAAGAGACGGCTCTGATTCGTCAACAGATAAAAGCGATGGAAGGCGGCCCGCTGAAGGCCCCGACCGTGGAGACTGTCGTCCTGTATGAGGGCGAAACGCCGAGTCAGCTGGCCGAGGACAAGAGGATTGTGGAGAGGGGCCGGAAGAGGCCTGCCTGGTTCAGCCTGTGATGCTGAGATATTAATGCTGTGCGTGACACATACGCACTGATTCTTTATATGATGTAGTAAACAGCATATTTTGTCCAGTCTGTTATTCAGCAAACGAAGGAGGCTGATGCATCAATTTAGTTTTTCTACAAAGCGATTGTTTGATCAGCACTGATACCTGGAGATTTGATGAATACTGGCACATCAGACATACATTTATCTCTGTGAACATACTGTACTATTTCATTGATGTGTGGGTTTAGGGCTCACAGCCACAAAGTCATTGGAGTTTCTTGGTATCGGACATCATGTTTTTGTCTTTGTTTCAGCTGTTTGTCATGTTTTCGACTGAGATAAATTTACTGTATATTTGATTGTTTGACAATAAATTCATTATTTGAAAAAAGAACATTATGTATCTACTTTATTCACATTTTAATAAATGAGATTGTGCAATGTACAGGGCAATGATTGCATTAGTTAAATCATTCTTTTATTGGTTGAAGAGGAATGACAGCTTCCTCTTCATGTTACAGTAAGGAACGAATAGTTTTTATGAACTGTGCCCCAATGTTGTTGGCATAATAAAGTGGGATTAAGAATGTTAACATCCTTTATAACCTTTTATTAAGACTACATATTTGACCATCCTCTGATTAAACCTGATTTGTGTGGTCTAGTTCCAACCTTAAAATGGATGAAAATTCAATGGAAAATAAGCACAAGCTGTTTACTCGTGATACAAATGTGGTTTCGTCTGAGTCAAATATGGAGAACCACAGGGAATCTGATGTCTTAAGATTTCAAACATTTAATGTAAAATCAGTGCGATTGATAAACAACAAATTGTGACTATATATACTGTATATGAATACTAGTGTCACAGTAACATTTCTGCTCATATTAAAGGAACAGTGCGTAACATTCAGTGGGATCTATTAGCAGAAATTAAATATAGTATACATAACTAGGTTTTCATTGGTGTATAATCACCTGAAAATAGGAATCATTGTGTTTTTGTTAGTTTAGAATGAGTCCTTCATATCTAGGCCTACGTAGGGAGCGGGTCCTCTTCACGGAGTCCGCCATGTTGCTCAGACCAAAAACACTGGCTCTAGTGAGCGTTTTTACATGACCTGAAGGCCGCCGTAGTTCTCCGACACGCTGTGGTAACGTGAGCTGAGAGGGACAAAGAACACTGGACATCAGACAAAAGAGATGCACACCTTAGCATTTGATAAAATTGTAGGTTTCTGTATGTTGTGGGCGCTGCCCTTGTTTTCTCCTCCTTTAGAATTCCCTTTTTTTATTTCATGTGCAAACTCAATAAAGTATTACTAAAAAGTGTAACGTGAGCCGCAGAGTGCTAAACCGTGGTACCGCCAGCCTTTGTCTGACTTCTGTTGCTCCTAAAGTAGTGTTATTATGGTATGGATAGCCTCTGAGCGAGGCGAACGGCATTACCACGGTTTTGTATTCGGCGGCTCACGTTACCGCAGTCTTTGAAAGGGAGGAGTGAGCGGATGGATACTCGGTTGGTTGCAACCACACCACTAAATGCTGCCAAATCCTACACACTGTGCCTTTAAATAATATCATTCATATCAAATATTATCATTCTAGCTTAAATGACTTGTGACCTCATGATGGAAAACCAATTGCCACTTCTAAACTTTAAGAGATGCCTGTTTTTATTTATGAATGTACGTTCGTGTTGCCACAGCAACGTCTATTAGTCAGGATTCAGCATCAAATGTAATACTGGCTCTTGTGTTGCAGGAACAGACTGTTTCTGCTGGGATGAGTCCAGCATACTTTCCACTGCCTCTGATTCAGTTTCACCCTCACACTGTGATGAAACTGGGGTTGCCAACGTCCTCATGAGAGCACCAGTAATCAGGGTTTAAAGTGATAGTCTGTCTGTATATTAGATATTCTCAACTTTCAATGCTGTGAACTAAAAAAGAAAAGTAATTAAAATGGTCATAAATGTAGTATGGAATCAAATTACTTTGTAATGTTACACATACTGAAGTCCAGCAAGGTCTTTTACTTATACTATACTACTATAGATACTGGAAGCACATCTTTTGAAGTCTGAACTCTCACTGTCCATTAATATATCTCATTATTCCACATTCACAGAGAGTATGGAATAACGACATACAGGTGATAGTAAACCATTCACAAATCAAATGCACCGTGTCGATGGTGTCAGAGAACTTTTCTAAAACTCAGTCAGTCCCAACACACATGTATTTTGCAGTCTGTAACATGACTTTGCTCAAAGAACTGACGTAGCTGTGGATTAATGAGTTGGATTATGACTGTCAGTCAGTGATCTGATTGCCCCTCAGCTGTTTCCTTCACACGACATGTGGTCTATGTGAGAGACATCCGAGGAGTTGGAGGATATTTTCTTTGACCTGATGGGATGAACCCTGAATCCATGTCCCGGTCAGTCAAGTTGATGAGTCATTTTCATTCTACCATAATACAAAGAAGCCAAAGGTACACTTTTTCTCTACAGGTACCTGATACAACACAGTTCAGTAAATGAAATTAATGGGTTGTTTTTTTATCTGGGTTCATCTGGTTTACTCATGTCACGGAAAGAGCCAACACTCGTTTTCAAATGAAAACCAACCTTCAGGATGCCTCGAGTGATGATATTCACACTACAAAGTGATGCAGAGGAGTAAAAATAGAAACAAGGCTTGATATTTAAGACATTGCCAAACACACTCACATCTCAGACTACATGGTACACAAGTTGATGATGACACATGATTTGATCGTTTGTCGTATTCGTCTCCCTTGAGTTTTATGCAAGTCAGACAGGAGTGAAAGACAGAGGACGTTTGTCTTGGCACGCGCTCACTTCTTTACATAATAGCTACAGACAATCCCACCATGCACTGTGTGAGCAGAGGAGGCAGCTACCTGGTGAACTCCTACTGTGATCTTCAGGAGGAAAACCAGTGGAAGAAGGAGAGCTACCAAGCCTGCTGGCTGAGCCTGGTCCTTGAAACCAGACCACAATACAAGTAGGTTGTTCCCGCTTGAAATTCAGCTTTAAGTTTCGTATGAATCACTGCAACACATGTTGTGTTTTCTGCTATATTTTCTCTATTATGTTAAAGTGAAATTTGTTAAAGAGGACCTATTATGATTTTGTGCCTTTTTCCCTTTCCTTTAGTGTGTTATATAGCTTTTTGTGCATGTAAAAGGTCTGAAAAGTTAAGGCCAAAGCCCACCCCAAAGGGATTTACTCTCCCCCACTGAAACACTGCTCCTGAACTGCCTGAAACGCCTTGCTTGAAGTCCTGCCTTTTCTTCCGTAATATAGTGATGTCACCAAGTAATACATTTGCATAATAACTGCCTAGCAGCTAGTCTGGCACGCCCTCAATCAAAGCTACTTAGAGCGGAGCTGGTGGGAGTCTGAAGAGTTTGGTTCGATTGACCAATCACAACAGAGTGGGCCAGCAGCACAGCCGATGTGAGAAAAATTAAGCGTTTTTTTTAACATTAAAGCAGATAAACATGTTCAATAGTAGAAACCCAAAATACAAGAAAGCACCTGGAAATAAGCATAATAGGTCCTCTTTAGGTATTTATAGACTTATATGGTGTAGTGCTCAATATGTTGTGACATGCAGCAGAGGGTCAAGGGCAACGGAGCAATCCATGTACTCATTATGTTTTTACTGTTAACACATGACATGGACATGCTGTATTTTGACTTAGCACAGGGGTCAGCAACCTGCGGCTTCGGAGCCACATGCGGCACTGTGGATTTTTAAAAATGGAAATGAATAACTGTTCTTTGTTTACATTCTCACTTTTATTTATTATTGTTGTAGGTCTATGGTACGACGGTGTATTAGGGCCACATTGAGGAAAAAAAAATGTATCTGAGATTTCAGGAATAAAGTTATAATATTACGAGAATAAAGTCATAAGTTTACAAGAAAAGAAGTTGTAGTATTATGAGAATAAAGTCATAATATTATAAAGTAGTAATTTTACGTGTTATTTTCTTTTTTTCGCGTAAAGTTATGACTTTATTTTCGTAATATTACGACTTTTTTTCTCGTAAAGTTTTGACTTTATTTTCGTAATATTACGACTTTTTTTCTCGTAAAGTTATGACTTTATTCTCGTAATTTGACAACTTTTTTCTCATTAAGTTATGACTTTATTCTCATAATATTACAACTTTTTTTCTCATTAAGTTATGACTTTTTCTCGTAATATTACGACTTTATTCTGGCAATGTCACTGCATTAGACTTATATACTATATACTTAGACTATAAACTGTGTTACCTTCATCACAATGCTCAAATGTTTTGCGGCTCCAGACAGATTTCTTTTTGCCTAAAATGGCTCTTTTGATAGTAAAGGTTGCTGACCCCTGACTTAGAGGGTAAAATCCTCCGTGATGTATGTATACAGTAGGGCTGAAATCTGCTGCTACACTGCCTTGTTTGGGTTGAAACTTTCAGGCGAGTTCATGACCTCATCCTGATCAGTGATGTCACTGCAGGTATGTTGCCTTTTACTGCTAAATGAAAAAAAACTGTAATATGTGATGTGGTGTGGTCAAAAATGTGACCAGCTTCAAAGTGTCAACTGAATTTACCCTTAAGTCTATGAAACAATGTGAAAGAGATATGCCCACGGTGCCACTCTACTTTAACGTATCGCGGAGAGGTGGATTAAAACTAATTTATCTGGTGTGTATAATGTGTTCCAGGCTGACTCTGTCAGAGACAGACAGCGTTCGCAGAGAGAGTTACAAGCAGCAACAGGTGACCCACTTCATGGTGGAGAGGAGCCCCAGCCAGACGCTGAGGCTAGGCAGCAACAGCAGAGGCATGACAGAGCACCAGCAACCCTTCTTCAACACCAGCAGGGATCATGAGCAAACAGAACAAAAACCAGTCACACTGGGGAAGGAGGATAAACAGGAAGTGACTGCTGTAACTCAGGACATCAGCAAGCCAGTGAGGGTGAACTTCAGAGCCTCGAGCCTGATGTCCTCACCGAGGGACACCTCTCAGCGGGTGCAGAGGAGGGAGTGACACAAGGAGGTGGAAGACATTTATAAGATCAGAAAATATAATATAGCCTCTGTTATTGTAATTTACACGCTGGTATTAGTAGATTCAATTTGACTTCTAAATTGTATATTGTGTAACTATCTTAACTGGGACATTTGAAAGATTGACAGGAGTGTTTTAATGAAAGTAAAAATATCTAAGTAACTGGGTGTTTTTAGTATCAGACAAACAAAAGACCTAGATGGAAAAAAGCTCTTCAATTGTTCTTCTGAGCAGTGTTAGCTTATTTTAAGAGAGATTCTCTGGATTTTCTCCTAATTCAATTACCAAATTATTATCTTTAAAAAGGTGTAATAATGTTGAATTCAAAGATCATGTGCTATACTTTGCAAAACAAATGTAATGAGATACTGTATTGTAGAAACAAACAATGTTTGTAGACTATGTTTGTCATTGTCTGTGATTTCCATGACTAACAAAGCTTCATGAAACAGTGTCTGGAACCTAATTTTACCAACTGTTTTACATGGAAGTTACTGTAATAAAACTAACTGTCCTGTTAGAAAAAATACACAACAAAAAACTTGACATACATGCACTATGATAAGGTTAGGACTATAGATGAGATGAGTGATGTGTAATGCACCAGTTGTTTCCATGTATTCCTGTTGCATACTGTAAATGCATTATGAGCTTCCACGAAGCTTTGGTATTAAATGACCATTCTTCAGGATACAAACAGAGCAGCAGCAACCCCTTGTGGTAAGACAACAGCATCGTAAAGGGACCAACAGTGAGCTGATATTATATATGGTAAATGTAGTGGTACTTTTTGAGATTCTTAGGAGCAAACAAGAACAAGAAATTAAGTTTTTAAACCAGGAATTTATTAGGAGGATTTCACAGAGTGGTTAGAGTGGGTACATTTGAATTCATGGCATCATATCCACCACGTAATCACCAGGTTATGGTCCAAAACAAAAAGCATAACAGCATAGAGAGACTTGGCAACTTTACAGAAATGCTACAGCTTTAGTTCATCCTTTCATTACGGGGGTGAAGTGTGATGTAAAAGGGTGCTATTTGACTATTATTGTTGCAGTATTGTGGTGAGGTGTTGCAGTACTGAGAACTACTTTGTGCTCTATTTCCTTATTTAGACTCGCATGCACCTTCAGTGTCCCGTCTCCCTAAAACCTGCATTTGAAGACTAGAAATTTAAAACCTATGATCATAAAAAGACACACTATTCTACTGGCTTTGGGCCATGTATCAGAAATGGTGTAAAGAGAGATGTCATACATGGGAGGAAACCCCAAGTAAAAACAAATATAGTCCCACAGATATGATAAATATCTCCAATAGTCCATCAACATATTAATGTGTGTTGTCAACACTCTCCACAGAAAGACTTCGATGACTTTTCCATCAAAATAACATTCAAAAAATAATTCTTGTCAATGTGTTAATGTTTCCTGGCTGTTTTGTTCAACACAGTAGTTTATCTTGTGATTATTTTCTCTCCTGAAGACACTTGCAGCAACAAAGAGATGTGTAATTATCACATCATATTGGGAACAGTTTATGGGAAATTCATACCCAAGGTGGAGGAACAAACGTTTCCAGACCTACAATATATGTAGCTAGCAGTAATTCATGGCACTCAGAGAATGTGAGTTAAATTGACACAAATATTCTGACAAAGACTTTTCCAAAGGGCTAATTGGAAAAAAAATACATCTCTATGTATTTAACATCAGTTGTGCATCCAATATGGATATCACCTGAATGAGCATTTTATCATTCTACATTTTCACACAGTTAATTTAAAGCTAATTAGTCTTAGCTGGGGCTTCTGAAGTTAATAAGTAATCGTCCAGCATGCTCAAAACCTGACAAAACATCCCTTCTTTACAAAACTCTGAGCTTCAAGGGATAAACATGATCTTGTTATTGGGGTTAACTATTGTGTTTCCATAAAATCATTATCAAGTAAAGATAATTAAAAAAAAAAAATGCATGCATTTTCCATTTCTGATCCACATACTTTCAACATTCTTCAGAGTCAAATGACAAACAGCAGCTTGTGTTTGTCACTTTGTTTGAGACTGGATTTTCCCTCCAAATATGGCTTCTTCAGCTCTCTTGTGTTTCTGGACGGTGACCTGCAGCTGCCAGTACTTGAGGTACACCCACATGAGGCTTCCATTCTTTCTCTTGTCCATGTTTAGCAGGTCTGCACAGTGCTTATCTCTCTTAAAAATATCCTTCAGGTCCGACTCTAGATCCAGTTCCGCCCCGACGGGGTCTTTGACGACCTTAAGCAGCATGTTCTTCTCCATCTCCAGCCGCTGTTCTCGAGGTTGGATGAGGGAACAGAAGGCATTCTGCCGCTCTAAGAGCTGACCTTCTAGTTCCTTCAGGGTGGCGGTGGCTCGCCGGTACCAGTTGTTCTCTCGTTCCAGGGCGTCATGCAGCACCGCCCCTGCAGCGCCGGACTTTACCAGCCTTTGCTTCTCTTCCTCCAAGGCCTCGCGCTCCTTTTAAGGGAGAAGTCAGTGTTTTGATTTAAGCAGGAGAGGCTACAGGCTTGAAGCGAAACATGCACAATAGCAGAAATGGAGACAAGATTTTACCTGATGTAACTGTTTCCGTTCTCCCATCAGCTGCTGGCTCTGTGAGACCAGGGCCTGCTTGTAACCTTTGACCCTCTGCCTCTCCTTCTCCAGCTCCAGCTCTAGTCTAGCCGCCGCCCTGCGCCTCTCTGTCAGTGTCTCCCGGTACCGTGCCTCCATCTCGCTTTTTATTGTGGACACGTCCTTGTCATATTGGTCTTTGACATTCTGGATCTCCCTCTGAGATTCCCTGGTCCAGATCCAACCTGGAGGCACGGTGGGAGTTGAGACATTTTTTGAGATAATTTAAGAGATAATGCAACAATCTAAGTCACACCTAACCTGTTTGATTCGGTTAAAACAAACTCAGATCTGTTTGCCCAGTTGGTGTGATTCGTTTGGGCCACTATGAGAAGTGTCATTCGAACTTTGATGCGGAAACTGATGCGGTTCGTTTGTAATCCACATACCCACGGTGTGTCAGTAGCCCTTTAAATTAAGGTTGATTTTTTCCCCCACAAATGGCCACTTTTATTTTCATTAACCTTTATTTCACCAGGTTTAGACCCATTGAGATTAAAATCTCTTTTTCAAGAGCGACCTGGTCAAGAATGGCAGCAGTACAAACAATTTCATACACACACATTAAAAAACAATAGATCAGCTCAAAGGTGCCATACCGTAAAAGTGCAGGGAAGCCATATAATCCTATTTTAATCAAAACAAGTACAATCATGGATAGAGTCGGTTTCTATAGATTTAACCATGCCTTTAAATTCATTTAGAGTGACTAGGTGCTGGAGTTGAAGTTCAGTTTGCAGGCTATTCCATGCAGATGGTGCAGAAAACATAAAAGCCTTCTTTCCCAACTCAGTCCGAACTCTGGGAACAGTCATGAGAATAGTGTCCTGAGATCGTATCCCATAATTGCCATGATTTCTGGTTAGAAAGACAGATAAATAACAGGGGAGTCTACCCAGAATGGCCTTATAGATAAAAAGATACTAATGGCTAAGCCGACGTATTGACAGAGCAGGCCAATTGACTTTGGAGTACAATACACAGTGATGAGTGAGGGCTCTACAGTTTGTAACAAACCTTAAAGCACCGTGATATACAGTATCCAACATATGGAGACAATGGACTGATGCATTCATGTAAAGCAGATCACCGTAGTCAAGAACAGGCAAGAACATTGCTTCAACCAGTTTTCGTCTGACATCAAGAGAAAAACAAGACTTGTTTCTAAAATAAAAACCTAACTTCAATTTCTACTTTTTCACCAGACTCTGTATATGAGGTTTAAAAGAGAGGTGGTCATCAATTCAAAATCACAAGTATTTGTATGTGGAGAGGAGTAACAATACTCTGATTCAACTCCATCTTTCTAGAGATAGAAAAGACCATAAGTTTGGGTTTTTTCAGCATTCAGTACAAGCTTCAGTTGGTAAAGCTGAGCTTGGACACCAGTACAGGTAAAGTGTGGATCTCACTGAAACTCAAAGCTTTGCATGAGGACATTCATTAACTATACCATCAATAGCTCAAATGTTGTTCTCCTATCCTCCTGTTACCTCACCCACAGACACACTCCTAGACACATTTCTTTTTGTGTAACTTACGAAATGCAGCCAGTCCCAGCATGGGGACCAGCAGGGCGTAGTTCCATTGGTTGCCATCACCGGCCCCCGCCCCCCTTCCTCTGGGGTCTGGTTGGATGTTCCATCTGGGAGGGTCATTCAAGTTGTTCATGGAGGCTGCTGTCACACACACACACACACACAGGAAAGACAAAAAACATCAGTAATAATAAACTCATTTCAATTCACATTATAACAAATGTTTACATTGAGGGTGCTCCTCAAGTCTTTTCAATCCCACTGCTCCTGCAGCATTGATGCAGTCATGATGGTCTTTATTACTAGGTGTCAGTAGCTCAATCAGCAGTATGTATGCTGTCATCATGGTCTTTATTTCTAGGTGTCAGTAGCTCAGTTAACAGCAGCACAGCTGAGGTGGTTTAGCTCTAAACATGAGCACACACTGATCATGTTTCAATACACAATGAAGGATCCACTGAATTTGTAGCTTACTAGAAGGAGATAGCTTTAAATGCACTAAGAAGATATTTACAAATGTGTGGCATTGGTGAAATGGTGTAGCAACTAAGCACTAGATGTGAAAGTTTGTTATCAATGTATGAAACCACTGCAACAACAACAACAACAACAGTCTGTGAAGTTCATCATCCCAGCTGACCACAAACAAGGCTAGCTAGGAGCTAACATGCTAGCTAACGTTTAGCCTGCTGGCTCATGCTCGCTAGAGTATTTCATACAAACACAACACGGGATTTAATAGTTGTTTTAAGTCCGACTACAGTCAGTGTGTTAGATATCTGGTGCTGTGTCTCACCTTGAATGAACAGTCTAGGTCACTTGTACATTAGTTCCTGCACAGCCTGTCTGCTTACACAACCAGACGCTGCAGCAGTCCATCTAGACCGACCGGGGGGGATTTCGTGGGAATCACTTGTATAACGATCCCATTAGGTGTTAAAATAAATATGTCTGTGTGTTTATCTGGATACATTGTAGCAATAAAAATGCTGTTTTTACAGTGTAATAGCGATAATAAAGGTTTTAAAGGATAACAATAAGGTGTAACATAAGTGACACCCCCGTTTTCAGAGAGTGGTTTGGTCCATTGTTAAGGATATCTGCTCCTCCACCGTGGCTCGAAATCAGAGCCGCTCCTTCAGCTGACAACATGGCGAGTGTTCGTGCTGCCTCCAGACTCCTCTCCAACAGGGTTTTATCTACAACTAAAGCAGTGAGTAGGAACAGTTGGATATTAACTCTGTCACATATCTGTATATGAAAGATTTGTGTGTGTTGATTGTCTGTTTGTTTACGCTAAAAGGAGGAATGTTGCTGCACTTTCAGCTTTCGTAACTGACTTGCGTAACCTGTGAGTTATGTAGCTGTGTTATGTAGCTGAGGGTGGTTCAATGTGACACCAAGAACAGCTAGCATGTCCAGCAGAAGGCTATATAACGTATAACTATATAACTTATAACATATTATGTATAGAGGATAATATGGTCAGTAATCTGTCAACATAATAGAGGGATTCCAACGTGTTTATTAGAGTTACTTCAAGTGCCCTTGTGGAAACCTGTTAGCTACTGTTAGCTAATGTTAGCTACTGTTAACTAGCCAAATGTTAAAGCATACAATGCTAATCTCTTCAAAGGCAACTGTAACGTTACACTAAATTAGGATTATACATTTAAACCCTCCTTCTACTGCCTTAATAGCAGTACAGGCTTAGAAGAAGAGTATGTTTTCTGTAGACAAGCAGCCATTCTTGTGGTTCATGCTGCAGTGCTGCTGCTTTTTGTTTGATTTCTCCACTGATATCAATTGTTTTTTTCTTTTCTTATCTGTCAGGTCCCTGCTGCTGCAGTTCAGGGATCCAGGAACTTTCACTTCTCCATCTATGGCAAGAAAACAAGTGCCAAAATATCAGATGATGTGAGTCACATTTGCTCTTTTATGTAGATTAGCATTTAATAGGGTTTTAGTGTGGATGCATGATAAGGTACAGAAATGTGAGTCTGTGCATACTCTTATTGTTCACTGGAGCATCAGGTGTCAATATCAAAGTTACTACCTTTTAATTATTTATATATTTATATATTTATATATATATATACATACAATAATTGACAGTAACCTCTCTCCCTCTTTGTTCTCAGATTTCTACTCAGTACCCCGTGGTGGATCATGAGTTCGATGCGGTGGTGGTAGGAGCTGGAGGAGCAGGACTCAGGGCGGCTTTTGGCCTGTCTGAGGCTGGCTTCAACACTGCCTGCGTCACCAAGCTCTTCCCCACCAGGTCTCACACCGTCGCTGCACAGGTATAACACCTGCATGTACTGTATGTTTCATCAGGCTCAACTCAGACTGCATTCATTAGACTGGAATTTAACAATACAGATTAGTTATGCAAATGCAAAGCTTCTTATAAATATATTAAATATATTGTATTTTTGCATATTAACCTGGTTCACAGGGTGGGATCAATGCAGCGCTGGGGAACATGGAGGAGGATGACTGGAGGTGGCATTTCTACGACACAGTGAAGGGATCTGATTGGCTGGGAGACCAGGACGCTATTCACTACATGACGGAGCAGGCTCCTGCAGCCGTAGTGGAGGTAAGGTCTCAGCAGGCACATCGATGGTTATAACAGGAGAGACTTCAGAGAGCAGGTCCAAAGCACACTGGAGCACACGGATTTAAGGACACTAACGTTTCAACCGCCAACTGCGTCTTCATCAGAGTCCAACTCCACCGCTCTAATGAATACGCAGTTGGTGTCGAAACGTTAGTCTTTAATAAAGTTTACTGCCTTAACTCCGTGTGCTCCAGTGTGCTTTGGACCTGCTCTCTGAAGTCTCCTGTTACAAGATTGCCCTACTCTCTGAGTACCGGACAGGACTACTATTCCTTGTGAGGCGGCTGAAGCGTTTTTAACCTTCCTTCTTCACATCGGTGGTTATGTTAGTTGCTGTCTTTTTGGCACCAAAGAAGGAAATCCAGAGAATATAAGTCATTCAATTAGAATATACAGCATACAATTTAGGGAAAATATTTTTTTACATCCTGTATAAGTACTTCTCAGTCCAGAATATGTTACATAAGATATGGATATATCCTTGTTTCTGTGGTTTAGATTTAAGTAGTTAGTTTTAATTCTTTTTTAATTTTGTCTGTGAGATTTGTCGGGCGATTAGGTCTTATTCAATGTTACTTTTTTTTTTTTTGAATGAACAAATTTTAATTCTTGCTTCACACCATCACAACGGCTGTTTCCACAAAAATATACGACAATGCCGCAAATCTCAACGTCATGTCGCTGTGTCTCTTTTCCCAGCTGGAGAACTTCGGCATGCCGTTCAGCCGCACTGAAGATGGGAAGATCTACCAGAGGGCCTTTGGAGGTCAGAGTCTCAAGTACGGAAAAGGAGGCCAGGCCCACCGCTGCTGCTGCGTAGCAGACAGGACAGGACACTCGCTACTGCACACACTTTATGGACGGGTAAGTCCACATAGTACTTGTTCTCCATCTTTTCTTCTACTCAGTTCTTGACATACATAAAATATCATTTAACCACATTTCATGCATCTGTTCTTCTGTTCAGTCGCTTCGTTACGACACCAGTTACTTTGTGGAGTACTTTGCCCTGGACCTGCTGATGGAAAATGGAGAGTGTAAAGGAGTGATCGCTCTCTGCATGGAGGACGGATCTATTCACCGCTTCAGAGCCCAGAACACTGTCATTGCTACTGGGTAGGTATCACACTCACTGTTTGCGAAAAACAGAAAAAGTAGACCCTTTTTTCTTCATTTATATAACTCTAGTTTACAGCCATAGTTTGAGACAAAGCATCAAAGTTTATTAATGAGTTGTATCTTTCCTTCCAGGGGTTATGGAAGAACCTATTTCAGTTGCACATCTGCCCACACTAGCACAGGAGATGGAAATGCAATGGTGACCAGAGCTGGCCTGCCCTGCCAGGATTTGGAGTTTGTACAGTTCCATCCCACTGGTGAGAAAAATATACTTATTAACTTATTAAAACCAAAGTCATAAAATAATTCTTCTACTAAAGCATGAAAGCAGAATCTTATTTTGAAAGGGAATCCCTTGATCGCTCCACAGCGGCTTCATGCGTACTTTAAAGGCACGTCTAGATTATTTATAGCAATTTAAACAAGGAATTTATTCCATCAATGACCGTTCAAAGTCCGTTATTTTATTGTCTAGCTGTAAAGGTGTGATAAGGATGTTTAAATAGTGTCAACTGTGTTTCATTATGTGGTGGTTATTGACATTTTCTGTTAAGAGATAGTGAGAGATGTAAGCACTAATAATTATCTCTGGTGTACTGCTGAGACAACCTGCTGGTCAAGTGTCCAGGAGATATATTGAAAATAGATTATTTTAGAACTATTAATTCACTTCCTTTCGTCCCATTTACTATAATGGACAGTAACGCGTCTGGTTCATTTACACTCAGAGGACTTTCAAGTTAACGAGTCAGTCTGGCATACATGTATATCAGCTCCCTAATCCTGGGCTGATCCTTAAGTCTGTTCAGTCCTGACTGTTTACATTGAGCTCCAATATTAGACCCCTGTTACATTAAGACTAGTGGTCCTCTTTATTTTTGTCCTGCTGGACATTTGACACCAGACTCTTCAGTTATGTGTGAAGTCGCCCAGTGATGTGACCCGTGGGAGGTCAGTAAAAACTGAGCCACTACAGATTTTCTCCCCTTTTATGTGATGCACCAACTTTGAAAGTTGTTCAACATAAATGCAGAATACCTTTTTATATAAGTAAAATATTTTCAGTAAAAGCCTTTGACTGTGAAGACTGGAGTGTACCATCAAAGTAATGATAGACTTTCTCATTAGCCAGCTGATAAGACTGACACTGACCAATGACTAGTCTAACGAGAGCATAAAACTATAATATCAAAATGTTTTTAATGGCTCCACGCCAGCCGTGGCCGGAGGCGTTATGTTTTCAAGTATAAGTAAGTAAAGTTTATTTGTATAGCACCTTTCACAGATACAAAATCACAAAGTGCTTTACATTAATAAAAATAATACCTCAAATCAAAATTAAGAGTAGCGAAGATAGCGCAGGGCTGACCAGCTAAAATCAGACCAAAACAAACAAATGAGGACAGAGACACATAAACAAGTAACAAGTTCGGAATGCAATCAAGAAAAGCAATAAGTAAAATGGAGCAGTTATTCAGACAGATTAACGAAAGGCTGACAGAATAAAAACTGTAGAGAGTCTAGGGATCGCAGCGGTAGAGAGTCTAGGGATCGCAGCGGTAGAGAGTCTAGGGATCGCAGCGGTAGAGAGTCTAGGGATCGCAGCGGTAGAGAGTCTAGGGATCGCAGCGATAGGGGGACAGCGTTCAATAAATTGGGTGCGAAAGCTTGAAAGGCACGGTCACCTCGGGTTTTATAGTGGGTTTTGGGGACTGACAGTAATTTTTGGTCAGAAGACCTAAGAGCCCGATTTGGTGTGTAAAGGTGGTCAGTAATATACTGGGGTGTTTGACCATGCAAGGCTCTAAAGGTTAGAACCAGTATCTTAAAATGGATGTGTAATTGAATTTGAAGCCAGTGCAGAGTCCGTTTGTCTGATTCTCGTGAACGCCATACCTCAGGAACGCTATGAGGGAATTTCTTCAAATTTGGCACAAACGTCCACTTGGACTCATGATGACCTGATTAGATTTGGGTGGTCAAAGTCAATAATTAATATGCTGATTATGTTTTTTTATTGTAGAACATAATAGAATAATAAAAACAGTAGCTTATCAAGGCTGAAGGGATCGTATAAAAAAAGCTGTCGGCATGTCAAAAGTTTTTGTTTTTTTTTATCAGAAAGAACTTGACTACTAATGTTTGTATTTCTAACTAATACGTGGAATGAATCTGAGCACTAAAATCAATTTAAGGGTAACAGCTGTCTGGTGCTCTGAAGGACTTCTGGCATAAAATGATTGTGTAATAAATATACTTATCACCGTTCGGTCGATAAAGCACACCATTATAGTTTTTATTGAGACTATATTGTGTCATAACAATAAAGCTCTGAGAACTTTATGGTCCCAATGTTTACCTGCACTGACGGGTTAAAATCTACAATCATACGTAGGAATCCTACAAAGTATTTTCATTGCAAAGATAACTGCTGTTTAATAGTTTACTATATAACTGTTATTCACTCATCAACATTTGGGTCCAATAGCTTGAACAAAACCTTGTTCCAGAGCAGGGTTATGTCTAGTTTAAGTTACCATGGTAACCCAGAGGAATAATGTACCCCACGTAAAACACTATTGTGGTTCTAAAAAACCCAGGACTAAGCTCTAAGTTTACTCACTTTGGTGTTAACATGTGAATCTTGACAGGGATCTACGGAGCTGGCTGTCTGATCACAGAGGGTTGCCGTGGCGAGGGAGGGATCCTCATCAACAGTGAGGGAGAGCGCTTCATGGAGCGCTACGCACCCAACGCCAAAGATCTGGCCTCCAGAGACGTGGTGTCTCGCTCCATGACCATAGAGATCAGAGAGGGCAGGTATGGACAAAATAGATATATATATATATATAGATATATATAGATATATATGTGTGTGTGTGTGATGTAATTATGCATGCAAAAATGTAATGATCAATGCACAGTTAAATCAGATCTTTTCTCTACCGGTCTGTGTTTGCTCCTTCAGGGGTGTTGGTCCAGAGAAGGACCATGTGTACCTGCAGCTTCACCACCTGCCCCCCCAGCAGCTGGCCACGAGGCTGCCTGGCATCTCAGAGACGGCCATGATCTTCGCCGGAGTCGACGTCACTAAAGAGCCCATCCCCGTCCTGCCCACCGTTCACTACAACATGGGTGGAGTACCCACAAACTACAAGGGACAGGTAGGTAATGTGTGCACAGTCACACACACACACACACACACATTTCCTCCTCACACTCTTTTAAGTACTTCACCGACAAACTGACAGCACTTTAATTTTTTGTTCGCGTCAGGTGATCACTCATACTGACGGAAAGGATAAGGTGGTCCCTGGGCTGTATGCCTGCGGTGAGGCGGCGTGTGCCAGCGTCCACGGGGCTAACCGGCTGGGCGCTAACTCTCTGCTGGACCTGGTGGTCTTCGGCAGAGCGTGCGCCCTCACCATCGCCGAGGAGCACAAACCTGGTGAGGACTTATGTTCATGAGTTTTATTAGAATGCAAAGGGGACATCCATCTGGGTATCTGGAGTGTCTACCAACTCACAAACTGTGAAATAAGACGACCTAGTCAGTTCTTTTGTGGGCTGTCTAGATCAGAAAACATGTGATTCAACAAGCCAATCAGATTTGGCTCCCCTACCTATGTCACATGCAGCTTCATTAGAATATATATACGGCTTGAGAACTACCTTTGCAAAGGTGTGCCATGTTTTTCTCACAAGCCAATCAGAGCAGACTGGACATTTTCAGGAGGAGGTCTTAAAGAGACAGCATGTAAACATGTTCTAGTAGAAACTCTAAATACAAGTATGAACCTGGAAATGAGCACGACTTGTCTCCTTTAAATTCTGCTTTGTTTTTTTTTTTTTTTTGTTTTTTTCATGTTTGACACTAGAGCATTAGTGATGATTCAAAAAGCACCGCCTACTGACCAATCACAGATCGGTGCGCGGATTGTATGATAATATTACACACATACGAAGAAGTTATAATCAGACTAAAAACAACCCAGTTTAAACTGACAGATGCAGGAAGGACCGCTGGCTGTATGCTGTAGGGTGCTTACCGCTTTTAATTATGTTTTTATATTTATTTTATGACTTGCTCTCAAGTCTGTTTCACACTGCCGGAGTTCAGGATGCAGCTGAAAGAAGGCTGAAATAGTCACACACGCCACAATATTCTGTTTTGAAAGCTATTCATACATCACTGCCCTGTCCAGATGAATATATGTGACTTTTGAGTATTCTGGTCAATAATTCACCTTCTGTTTGACAACATTATAACGCTCTACACAGACTAGATCATATCTGGCAACAGTGTTCCAGTGTTCACATTACCTGCTTGCTTCACCGCTGACTCTGCTGGTGTTTTTTGTTTCCTCTTCAGGAGAGGAACTGTCTCCTCTGGCGCCCAGCGCAGGAGAGGAGTCTGTGGCCAACCTGGACAAGCTGAGGTTCGCCAACGGAAGCTTGAGGACCTCCGAGATTAGGCTCAACATGCAGAAGGTACACAAAAACAGAAAAGAATAGTCACATTGCGCATTAGAAACATTATTTGGAAACATGTCTGACAGAAAAGCATGTATTATGAAGTCATTGTATATTCGATGCTATGCAGTAGTATACTGTGATGTACTACTAGCACTGTTAAGGTCCCTCACATTATCACCTGGCCTGTGTGGATCCTACAGAAACTTCTATAGATAAATCTGAATCCTCTGTCTCTTCCTGCCTCTCCTTACAGGCCATGCAGGCCCATGCCGCCGTGTTCCGTACCGGCTCCGTTCTGAAGGAGGGATGCGACAAGATGGACGCCATTTACCAGACCCTGGATGACATCAAGACCTTTGACAGAGGTACTGCACCACTTTGTGTGTCTTATTCTGACTGTTTACAGTTTCCTTCTGCCTCTTTGTGTGTAAATGTGCCTTAATATTACTCTGTGACCTACTCTAAGTGATAAAATACCTTCCCTTCCATCTCCTCTACTCCAGGCATTGTGTGGAACACAGACCTGGTGGAAAGTTTGGAGCTGCAGAATCTGATGCTGAACGGCGTCCAGACCATCCACTCAGCCGAGCAGAGGAAGGAGAGCAGAGGAGCCCACGCCAGAGAGGACTTCAAGGTCACTTTTTACCACACTTTATCTGTGTTTCTATGTGTTTCTTTATGTTTATTCCTCTGCTTCTCCTTTCTGTCCCAGGGTTGTCCTGTTCTTTTCTAAACTGACTCTGTGGATAATTGCGTAAATAACTTCTCACTGTGTATCGCAGCCGGTCTCTCCTCTGACATTGTTTTTTCTTAACTACATTCCAGGACCGAATCGATGAGTATGACTACTCAAAGCCCCTGCAGGGTCAGGAGGAGACGCCCTATGACGATCACTGGAGGAAACACACTATGTCCTACGTTGACCCCAAGACTGGAAAGGTCAGTGTGTGTCAGGTTATGGTGCTTACAGCAGGATATTAAGGCCCGGACACACCAACCCGATATCAAAGAATTAGCAGCGACGAAGGCCAACCTTTGATTCGCCTCACGACGCCTTTGTCCTGGCCAAAAAGCTGCACTTGAACACACCGCAAAGACTACAGCCGACGGCCAGTTAGCACGTACGTTCTGCGCCTGCGTGAGATGAAATAACTCTCCACACCAGCAGGCGGCGGTAGTCTGTATTTGTCATTCAAAAAGGGAAACAGGAAGCCCGAGGACGGCGGATACACAAGCAGTTGTTATGATACGTACATGAAACAAAGTGGCGTTTGTCGACCATTTTCACACCACTCTCACTCACCACTTAGCTTCATTCCAGATGGCCATGTTGGTGTGAAAATATCCGTGTATTGAAATAAGATAAGATATTCCTTTTATTAGTCCCACAGTGGGGAAATTTGCAGTGTACAGCAGCAAAGGGGATAGTGCAGAAACAAGAAGCAGCGGTAAAATACAAAAATCAAGATACAACACGCTGAACGACGGCCCCAAACTGTCCGTCGGCTTGTTGTGTCGGGACCTTTAGGCAGCTCTAGTAACCATTGTTAACTTTAAAGGCCAGCAGAGTAAATAATCTGATATATATCTGTTGTTTTTGTGTAATCACAGGTGACCCTCAAGTACCGGCCTGTCATCGACCACTCTCTGGACGAGCAGGCCTGTGCCCACGTCCCTCCGGCCATCCGCTCCTACTAAGAAGATCTCCTCTACCTCTCTCTCCTCTCCGCTCACATCCACTTCACTCCTTTATCTGCTATTTATGAAGATACCCTTCCTGTAATAGAGATGACTTTTTTGGGGACAAGCTATGCTTATATAGTTGTGTATCCATTTTAGAACGGTTAAATACAAAACTGTCTTGTCTTTAAACTTCATGTCTTCGTCTCTGCCTTGATTTAATCTGCGTGCAGCTGATAAGATTTCAACATGTGATCTCTCACATCGTGTGAGCTGCTCTTGTATATTTCACGAGGCACTCGAGACAGTTGAGTGACCTTTCAGCCTCTCGCTGACGAACAAAAAAAGATATATTTAACACGTGTTACACCACTCAAACTTGGCTTTTCTGTGATGACGCCATACTGTCATTTCCAAGTCTTGCATTGCGTTCTTTAAATATATATATTTTTTTCTGCTTTCGCTTTCTGAAGTGAAGAGATGATGGAAATTTGAAATGCAAACACGGCGCCGACGAGCCACAGAGGGGAAGCTTTAACGTATGTAAATATTGCGTAAATGTACAACACACATGACGAGTTGTACTTTGAATGTACTTGTTGAAGCATGAGGTAGTCTTTTTCTCACTCGTTATGGCCTTCAGTCTCCGATACTGTTTGTGATGCTTCATGTGTGTGGTCCAAATTATAAAGTATATCTTAAACTCAGTAGATAATCAGCTCTTTACTCTAAAGGTTAACCAAACTAAGCAGCTTGATGATGCGTGTAATGTATTTAGCTACAATATGGCGCCACATGAGGTGAAACAATGGCTTCTTTATACATTTGGCTGTTGCCTTGTCTGAAAATTGAGGATAAAAAAAAACCTTCTTAGGTTGCTGATAAGTGTTCTTTCAGAAGTAATTAATTATTCTGAGCACCAACATCGGAGCCAGCTGGAGATGCTTCAAGAGCACCTGTGGTAAGAGCTCTTTCCATTAACTGTGTGGTGGAGAATTGATGGGAAATCAACTTTAGCTGGAACTAGACACGTGTGACTGAAGGATCGGTGCCGTCACTTGAACGTATTGCACAAATTCACACGCAATGCTTCTTGTACTGAATCGTTAAAAGGGAGACTTAACTTATTTGTGTTCTGCCATGTGTATTATTATTTTCATATGTTCAATAAAGTGTAGGCTATGTATAGAAACGAGAGCTTTTGGTTTGTCTTCGTCCGATGGGCGGGGAGTGGACACAACAACAACACCAACACCTGCATGTTAACGCTATGCAGTGAAAGAACAAAATAATAAATCCAGTCAATGTTGAGTTTTCAGATTATTTCATACGCATACATACAATCTGGTGTCCTTTTAGAGTAATGACTTGCAGTTTCATTGTGTCTAATACTGTTTATGGCCACTAAGAGGCAGCAGACAACACAGTGTTGAACCAGAAGTTCTGCAGCAGCGCTACAATGTTGTTAACACACTAAAACACACTCATTTTAGTTCATAGGTCACATACAGTGCACTTTGAAATCAAGTGGGCCGGACCAGTAAAACCATTGCACAATAACCTATAAGGAACAAAACCTCCAAATTGTTCCCTTTCTTTTAGTGTAAAGAAGTACTTTCTGCTCTGGAGCTGTAGAGAGCATCCTGACAGGAAGCATTACTGCTTGGTTTGGCAACAGCTCTGCACAGGATAAGAGGGCTCTGCAGAGGAACCACACTCCCCTCCCTGCAGGACCTGTACACCAGGAAGTGCAGAACCAGAGCCTACAGGATTATGAAGGATCCTCACCACCCAAACAACAGACTGTTCCAGCTGCTGCAGTCAGGCAAACGTCTCCGCTGCCAAAACAGAGAGACTGAGGCAGAGTTTCTTTGCCCAGGCCATCAGGACTGTGAACTCTGACCTCTCCAGGGCGCCCACGAAGCGCCACACGCTGCCCCCCTTATCCATAAACGTTCACACGCACGCATGCACGCGCGCACACACACACACATAGGGCTACATACAGAGAATACACACACACTCATTACTATTCTATTCACACACGTATATTTATATTCCATTGTATATAGACCCCTCTCATTGTAAATATTGCCATTGTTCCCACGATTTTTTATTACATTTTAAAAATATTTGTATAGTTGATGTTGTTTTGCACAATCTTGTGAGCACTGCCACTTTGCATTTCACTACACATCCTGTATGAGTACGTGGCAAATAAAATTCTTGAATGTTGAATCTACATTCTGGAAACATTCACAATTAATGAACATTACACAACAGATGATGAGCAGCCTGAGATGTCTCCTATTCTGTGAGCAGCAGACTGCAGGCCTAGTCTAAATCCAGCTGCCAGGTTCTAAACCAGAACCAGCTGTCGGTCTCACATCACCGCTGTTCTGGCATCTGTAATGGAAAAATACATTGAATGTAGTGATGTCTCTCTGTGCATCAGTAGAAAGTTACTGTCTACTCTGTCTGCATGTCTCATGTAGTGGGAAAGTACTGAGTGTTGATGTTCTACTGGGACACTGTCTGAGTAAAACAACTCCTTATCTGTGTAAAACAGCTCCTTGTCACACACTCTCCGTTGTAGATTTCTATATAATCACATTGTAATATTCTCCTGCAGGCACTCTTCTACAGACTCTGTGTGACTCTGTATAACCAACCAGTGCCTCTTCTTATAAGAATAAAATACAACAAAGACATTTCCTCTGTTTGAGATCTTTATTTCAACGTTCATTAGGACTCATCTAGGGAAATTGACAGAATTTCCATTACAATCTTGGCGCTGTGAGCAAGGTACCGTGGAAGATCGTCCTGAGATGACGGGTGACTGATCATCCAGGAGAAACCTCCTGCCTGTACCTTGACAAGTTAAGAGTTGACAGGACCGATCCCCAGCGGCTCTGGACCATCTCTACTGGGACCCAAAGGACCTGATTGAGTCCAACAAATCAACTATTAACAAGGTGAGACGTTGAATTTCTGATGTCTTTTAATCATTGATAATAACAATATTAAAAACCAGTATAATATAAATAACAAAATAGAACGTGGAATTTGAGGTTTCTTGAGTTTCATAATAATTTCCACTGGGTTGAAGTAATTTCCTGATGTGATTTGAGATTCTGTGGCATCTGTTGTACTCCATAGAAGAAAGGGATAATAAAGTAGAACTGGAAAATAGAAATGGATGTTCAAAATTAAATTAGTTTTGAACGTTGTAGTTTCTTGACCTAAGAAGTATTTGTGTTGGGTGGCCATTGTTCACACACATACAGTGCTTAAAGGAAGACATATGTTTGAAGCATATGAAGCAATTGTTTGAAGCAATTGTTGAAGTCGGTTGACTCAGAGAAGTGGAAGAAAAGGGGAAAGTGACCGCACCTAAAGCGAGGTTCATTGTCCGCCTTACAGCTTTATGTTGGTTAAGCTATAGTAACCTAGACGTCACGAGGGACACCCCGTGTTGTAAAGTGACGTGTACACGTACTTGAAACGATTCAGGGACGACTCAGGATTCTCCACCTGAGGGAGGATGTATCGATCATGAGATCCAAATACGGAGAGGAAAGCATAGAATGTGTTTCTACATGGATTAAAGATTATGGGTTTCCTCCTGGAGGCTCATTCAGCGTAAATCAATTGGGGAAGCTAGAGAACAGATTAACAGAAGTAGAGAAGAAGATGAGGGACAGAAAGAAGTTTAAGGTGAAAGATTTAGAGGAAATAGAAAAACATAAAAAGTGTCTGAAAGCATGGAAGGGAGAAGCAGAACGTAGAGAAAGGAAGAGTAACAGCAAACAGATGCATAAAGTAACATCTAAAATGAAGTCAGATAAACCATCATCTCCCTATTCTCCTCTGTTTAAGGAGCTGTCTGAGGTGGACCCTGATCTGAACACCTATCCTCCTCCCTGCACCCCGGAAGAAGACGGTAAATCCAAGATCAAAAAGAAGGAGATCGACCCGTCTAACAAAGCCACCGCCCCCATAGCAGGCTCCTCCGGCTCGTCCGCCCGAGGAGGAAGCTCAACTTCCTCTGCAGCGGTGGATGGGGCCGTCGGAGGAGGCCAGCACACAACAGATGAGGAAGTGATTTCCAGCCTGCCAGAGGATACGCCTGGAATTGTCAATCTGCCAATGATACAAGTGGCAGGGCCACGGGGCCCCTCTCTCGTTCGCCGCCCATAGCCTGCCACAGACATTCAGAATGCACGTGCTGACCCCCCTCCACTGTCAGCAGGAGGTTTAAAGATGGCAGAACAACTCTACATTTTCTGTAAAGAATGGCAACCCACTGAAAACAAACTGAGAAGACTGCTCCTCAGCTTACTATGCTCCAGGCGACTTTAGGACAACAACTATGAATATCGCAAAAATTGGGAAGACGCAGAGCCTTGCGTTGTACATGCGACACCATCTTGTCCATAATGAGAGCACAATTCTCAAATGTGATCAGGCAGTCAGATAAAGACTCAGAGGGGTGTTTTAAAAGTACCAGAGTTTATGCTGCCGCGTCTTTTTTATTTTTCATGTTTGTGTTTGATTGATATTTGATTTTGCCAGCAAGGAAGACAGTATGTCTTGAGACCTGTCCACAGGGATGGCTCTGTGGTGCGTAAAGCACCTGAGCTGAAGAGAAGACTTAATCAGTTATAGATAATCATTTTAAAAATGTGTGTTAATCTAATATAATCAACCTTATTCATTATTTGACCAGTGATATTGATCCCTATGATTGTGTGTGTTAAAATCAGAGCAATATTACATGTCATGACACACACACATACTTATCTTGCATTACATACACATCACATTAACTCACACACCTCACACACTCACAACACTTTCAATAAATGGATCACATGGATGACAAAAAACACGGAGAATGAGTTGAATCTTTTACTCTCTCAAGGTTTAATTGTTTAATGTTTTCAATTTTTAGTTAGTGAATTTTATAAGAATCAATGTATCCTGATATTAAAGGTTGTAGGGATTCATAGTAAAAGTGTATACTCTTCAAGATGAGCTGGTATTCTGCATGATTGATTTGGAATAGAAAGGAAGAAACTGAAGGATTTGGGGAGGGGGTGTCCGAGCTGCATTGATGGTGTCCGAAAGGAGGCTGAAATTGCATCCTGCTCCTGGGTACCTCTGTGGGTAAGGATACCTCTATCTCAAAGGGTAAAAATGAAATGGTTTATGATCTATGATTTACTTATTTACTTAGATTTTGTTCCATTTATTTATTATTGTATTATCTATCTTGTTTCCTTGTATAAGAATAAGGATTGACTTTATGTTAGGTTTAAAATTTAGCGTGTGATGTCATTTAATCAAGTGTGTTGGGTTATATTTGAAACGTGATCAGGTAAATCACCCTACATCACCCTGAAGATGATCGGTTTGGACGGACGAGACAATATGGGTTTTCCCTCTTTTGTCATCTGAGGTTTTACCTTTGTCCTGTCCAGATAGAGTAGATAGCGCATCTAGTCTTTTTGCTCCATCTCCTGTGAAACCGAGGCGGAGTTTTTGGCCAGTTGTCAGTAGATGCATGTGACCTGCGACCTCTGTCAAAAGAGCTCTCTAAACCTTTACAGGGTTTGGGAGGTCTACAGGTACTTGGTAATTTTCCTTGGGAGGCCCTAATTGGTTGAAGACGGAACATGTAGGTCATTGCTAGAGGTTAAGGGTGAGCCTTTTGATAATCATGTATCATTCATGGTTTATTATCATTATATGCAACTAAAATAATATTAAACAAATGCCTACGTGGAAGGTGATTATGAAATGGTTTTCGATTGAATTCACCGTATGTTTGTATGTTATTCCACTTGTTCCATCTGACATTCAGCGTAAACATCATGATATGTGACTGTTTGGATTTTGTCTGTTTAAATTAAAGTACTTAAATTTAAATTAACTGAGGTACTTTCCTGATACATCATATGTATATACTTTAATGTTGATCACTAGAATGATCAAAAGGGGGGAAATGTAATGGAAAATGACATTGTATGTAGTGATGTCTCTCTGTGCATCAGTAGCAAGTTACTGTCTACTCTGTCTGCATATCTCATGCAGTGGGAAAGTACTGAGTGTTGACTTTTACTGGGACACTATGTAAAAAGAGAGCGTTGTTCTCAGTGAACCTCCCCCTGAATAAATAAAGGTACAAAAAAAAATAAAAAAACAAGAACAACTCCTTACCCATGTAAAACAACTCCTTGTCACACACTCTCTGTTGTAGATTTCTATATAATCACATTGTAATATTCTCCTGCAAGCACTCTTCTGCAGACTCTGGGTGACTCTGTATAACCAGTGCCTCTTCTTATAAGAATAAAATACAACAAAGACATTTCCTCTGTTTGAGATCTTTATTTCAACGTTCATTAGGACTCATCTAGGGAAATTGACAGAATTTCCATTACACATCCCTTCCCTGGCTTCCTGTTAAATTCAGAATCAACTATAAGATCTCGCTAATCACATATAAGATTAGATTTCCTTTATTGTCATTGTACAGGTTCAACGAAATTGAGTTTGCAACTCCCCATCACATACACGATGCATTAAAAGACGGTCTATAAATATAGATATAGGGTACTATACAAGCGACAGCTATAAGATTAGTGACCAGTGTCGTGTCGTATGTGCAAACTGTTCTTAAAGGGCAGTAAAAGTAAGTAGATAATATAAAAGACAATGATATAATAAAGACAATGATATAATAAAGACAATGACTATAAAAATAATAATAAAAAAGAATTAAAGGCACTGCATGACCTCGCCCCCAGTTACATTTCTGTAAATATATATCATAAAGTGGGCATGTCTGTAAGGAATCCAGGGAGCAGTATTTCTCACAGCTCATCTCCACCAACCAACATAACCCCAGAATCCTGTTTAACACCATCAATCAGCTTGTAAATTCTCCTCCTCCTATTGCAGACGTTTCTTCCTCAGCCGACTGTGACAAAATCCTTTCCTTTTTCATAGAAAAGATTGACAAGATTAGGGCAAACATCACTCCTCCCACATCTGCAGTTGACCTCACTTGCCCCTCCTTGGTGGTGCTGGATTGTTTCCGACCAATATCATTGCAGGACCTTAAGAATACGGTAGCATTAATGAGTCCTTCTTCAAGTCCTCTTGATACTATACCCTCAAAACTGTTAAAAGAATCAATAGAGTCAGTCAGCCCTGCATTACTGTCCATTATTAACAGCTCTCTTACCTCTGGAGTTTTACCAGATCAATTCAAAACCGCCTGTGTTCAACCGCTGCTGAAGGGACCTGGTTTAGATACCACAGACCTAACAAACTTCCGGCCAATTTCTAAACTGTCTTTCACATCAAAAATCCTTGAAAAAGTAGTGCTGGACCAACTAACACAGGGACTCAACAACAACCACATCTTTGAAAAATCTCAATCTGGTTTCTGAAAACTACACAGCACAGAAACTGCCCTTCTTAGAGTCACAAACGACTTACTGATGGCTGCCGACTCTGGTGCATGTTCTGTGTTAGTTCTGCTTGACCTAATTGGTTGGATGTCACAAAATTTCCTAAAACTCAATTCTGATAAGACCGAAGTACTCATCATTGGCCCAGAACACATCTCAAATCAGGTACAACCTCTCCTTGGCCCCCTTACTCCCAATGTAAAATCAGCCACAAGAAATCTGGGTGTTATCCTTGACAGTAACCTGAGTCTAGAGCACCATGTTAAAAAAGTAGTCCAGTCGTGTTTTTATCAACTACGAAATATCTTGAAAATTCGATCAGTTCTCTCTTTTAAAAACACGGAGAAAATTATACACGCCCTGATATCCTCCCGTCTTGATTATTGTAATGCCTTGTACACCTGCTTAAATAATCGCTGCTCCAAAACACCTGCTCCAAATAGTACAGAACTCTGCAGCAAGTCTGCTAACCAAAACCAAACGATGCTCTCATATCACACCAACTCTGGCTTCACTACATTGGCTCCCAGTGTCTTTTAGAATTGATTTTAAAGTGCTTTTAATGGCATATAAAGCGCTGAATGAACTAGTACCGGAGTATGTCACTGAGCTTCTCACACGGTACCGTCCAAACAGGCCCCCCAGGTCAGCAAATCTGGGTCTTTTAACAGTTCCAAAGACCAGGTTGAAAACAAATGGCGATCGTGCTTTCGCAGTACTGGCTCCCCGACTCTAGAACAGTCTTCCATTTGGCATTAGATCAGCAGACTCGGTCACAACTTTTAAATCCCGTCTTAAAACCCACTTTTATAAAATGGCTTTTCAGTCAGATGAATTTTAGTCTTTTGTATGCTTGTGTGCTGATGTGTATATATGTGCATATGTAACTGTATGAATATGTATATGCTTGTTTCTTAATTTTTCCATTTTATTGTTTTCATTTAATTATTTATGTTTCAGTGTATTCTGTTGTACATTATGTGGATTTCCTTGGAAAGCACTTTGTGCTTTGTGCTCGAAAAGTGCTCTACAAATAAACGTATTATTATTATTATTATTAAAGGGGAGACTCGTTGGTACCCATAGAACCCATTTACATTCACATATCTGGAGGTCAAAGGTCAAGGGACCCCTTTGAAAATGGACATGCCAGTTTTTCCTCGCTAAAACTTTGCTAAACTTTGGAGCCTTATTTAACCTCCTTCCTGACATGTTAGCATGACATGTTTGATACCGATGGATTCCTTAGGTTTTTCTAGTTTCATATGATATCTGTAGCTTCAGTCTGAACCTGAATCCTCTGAAAGACAGTAAAGTTGGTAGGTTCGCCCCTGGCCCCGCAGGTCTCTCTAAAAACCCATCTCTATAGGCAAACATTTTTATAGGCTTCATTCACATGTTGTGTTTGTTCTGTCTCTCATTGTTTCTGTGTTTCATAGTGTGATATATTCTTTGGTTTCTATCATTGTTCGATGTTTCATTTGTGTGTGAAGCACTGTGTAACAGTGTGTTTTAAATGGTGCTACTGTATATAAATAAAGCTTTACTTACTTACTTACTATTCCTTGTGAAGCGCGTTTAACCTCCTTTTCTTCACACTCGCGTGTTGTGTTTAGTCAATATATTCATGTACTTTAACAATATCTCAATAATAAATCAAAGCCAGACTATATGATTAAAAAGTAGAAGTGTTTTAGATTGAGCACAGCGGTGTGTAACCGCTTCCTATGAACCATGTGTGTGTGCCATACGGTGACACAATTGGGTTTTAATAAATTACTGTACTGTTTTGAATGTTTAATTAAAGATCTGAGGAGTTCTGCTACTTGAGTGTGTGGTTGTGTCATGTAGTGCTTTTGACAAAATGAGCCTCAAAATTGAGCTTAAACAATCGTAAAGAACTGTAAAGAACAGTATGTGTGTGTCTTAGTTAGATCTCACCACATCAGTGCTCCTGTTTAACATTATTCTGATAAAGGGCAGTAATGTGGTGGGCGGTGCCGTACTTCTATAACAGCCCCGCTGTGTTAACAGTGTTTTTTACCTCACTGGAGGAAGTCGATAATCACTAAACAAACACTGAAGTAACACAAGCTCATTTCATATCCTGACTGTACAGCTGTAAAGGCCAAACCCGGAAAAAATCAGCTACCATCTGTACGTGGGATACTCTGAATGACGATCAGTATGTGGTTTTATCACTCTGTGATCTCATACCAGAAAACTTCCATTACAACACCACCGAGAGCAGATATTAGTAAGAGTTGGCACTGAAGTCACTGTAATATGAGCTTGAGGTTCACCACATCTAATGTAGGAACAGACAAGAAGAGAAATCTTCATGGTTAATGTTTGTTTAGGATCAGTTGAGTGGTTGGAAAGGGTTAAATTCATGTATATATGTACATCAGGAATGACAGCCTGGGATAGGGTCGGGATATAGGGGAACTGGGACTGGGTTAATGTTACCAGTGCTTCAAAAACCCCAAATCATCAGTATATACATTTGAAATTTTGTCATAGAGCGTATCTTTTTTTCAATACTATATTTATTGTTTTTTTGTTTATTTTGACACAACAGAACAAACATTCACAAACGTCCCCAATAACAACATTCTCGTTACAAGGAAACTTAACAAACCTAATATTAATATAAAATAAGTCAGTATAGATACAGGAAAAACATATTATATACAAAAAATAAATGAAAAGAATATACACAAGTAAAAAAAAAAAAAATTTAAAAATGTAAAATTAAAGTTGGGGGTACAACTACCAACGGACCCTGCTGCACATCTTCTAAATGAGGATTCACGTCTTTCCATCCATCCATTCATTATCTGTAACCACTGATCCTGTTCGGGGTCGCGGGGGGGGCTGGAGCCGATACCAGCCGACATTGGGTGAAGGCGAGGTACACCCTGGACAGGTCTCCAGACTATCACAGGGCTGACACATAGAGACAGACAACCATTCACACTCACATTCACACCTATGGGACATTTAGAGTCATCAATTAACCTGCATGTCTTTGGACTGTGGGAGGAAACCTGAGAACCCGGAGAAAACCCACACTATCACGAGGGAGAACATGCAAACTCCACACAGAAAGGGCCCCAAGCCAGATTCCAACCTGCAACCCTCTAGCTGTGAGGCGACAGTGCTAACCTCCCGCCTTTCTCTCACGGACAAAACACACAAAGTCTGGCTGGCAAGCCTGACAGACTGCAGCTGAGTAGATTGTGGTCCAGCCAATGTTGGAAACCTCCTCATGATATTTCACTGCTTCAGAGCTTTTTTTGGACATTTATTACCTGGAACTATCATGAGTAAGAGTCAATGATGCACAACCAAACACAATTTTAATGTGTACAAACTGGATATCTAACTTAAAGGGACTGTTTGTAACTTTTTACAGGTATAAATCTACCCGGTCGGTTTCCTATGTGCACATGTGTGGTTACACTGTTCAGACGGCTCCTCTGCTCCTCTGCCTGTTTGCATTCACTCCCACACCGCGTGCGTTCTCGCTCCACCTCACGTGAACGCGCGCTCACTCCACACTGCAGAAGAGTTAGTTTAGCTCTGAGAATATCTAGTGAATGTACAGTGGACGTTTGTGCAGAAATAACTGCTGCAGCTCCTCCAGACCAACAGAGGTTTCCCGTGTCTTGTGAAGTGACGGGGCTCCGCAGAGAGAAACGTTATCGTCTCCGACCGGGTGCCGGTGTCTCCCTCCGGCTGCGGTCAGAGACGATAACGTTTCTCTTCCTGCTTCAGAAAAGCCAACACTAGGATCAGCAATGATTCATGGAGAGACCTCCGTCTGGTCAGCTAACATTACTGCCAAGCAGCTGAAATATAGAGTGATATTGTGCTTTTAGCTGACGTGTGTCTCCTCACTGTGTTGAGCGATGCTTGTTCATGTCTATGTAGAGTGAGCAAGCGAGAGCCCGACGCTGACTTTCGTTGACTTAACGGCCACAGGTGTCGCTGTTAACAAGCATTTCTGAAAGTTACAGACAGTCCCTTTAAAAGATGTCTAAATAAGGACACTCTGTCTGTGTGGATATCACTGTCCCGGTGGTTGGTGGAGGGGAGAGTGAAAATAAGTGATAAAAAAATGCCTGTATATTTTAACTATTACGGTTAATTATAATGATGCACAAGCCTATGATAATTACAACATTTAATGTGAAATAGCAGCTATAAACTGACATTTATTGTGTAAAGTAGCCCGCTGTGAATTTTACCAACTCTTTTCTTTAAAAATATGAATTTTGCAGCCAGCAATTTTCTTATTAAAATGACTTCCATTCTTCTCCTTTCTACTTGAACTGAACAAACAACATATTGTTGTATCAGACATTTCTGGGGGGCATCGTGTGAAAGTTCAGTTTTACTACCACAGTGTGGTTAAAATAAAACTGAAGCAACCACAAGACTTAAACTATCAGAAAGCTACAAGCTGCTTGACAAATGTTGATGGTCTACTATATTTCCAAGGCAGATGGATTTTACGGTAAACCTGTGCAAAATCCGCAGCACCTTTTGTAAAGCGGTTCACATCATCAGACGCCTCCTGCGTGCTCAGTCGACCTGCGCTGCATCACTTAAGGTTAAATGACAGATATTGGCTGTGATTAATGGCTTCCAGTGCAGATGATCCTGGCCTGCAGAGAATGATTCATCACAGACAGCTGTGCACGTTCACTAAAGCACTGAGCCCATTCTATGAAGAAGAAAAATCAAGTCCATTTTATAGCCTAAGCTCATTTGCAACGCTTGTCCTTGTACATAAAAATATATAGAGTGGAAAATAATCCACAGGCAGCTATGCAAACACAACTTAAATAGAAAACACTAATTATAACGAATCCACCATTAAACTGGATGAAATCAAAAGAAAAGCCACATGATCCCCCGTGAACATACACGTCTGATCACGCTTCAAAACACTCTTTTAACAAATGATTCCAGTGAGTTCAACGGTTAAAAAGTTCCCCTGAAAATAAAGAAAAGCACACATATACAAGTTGTCACAACAAGTTGATATTATATCAGAGACAATCCAGCTGCATTGCTGCGTCATATCAACAAGGAGAACATGTTTGAGCCGTCAACAGGTCCAAGGCTCGTTTCTGGTCACAAACACAAAGATTAGGGAGACTGCTAAAACTGTGATGTAACAGGGTCATTATATACCTCTATATATTGTTCTCTGCTTGTTATAATTACACTAAATTGATCTGGTTACAGTTTATTTTGACTGGGAGAAGTTCAGAGCCCCCCCCCTCCTTAATTTCTTCTTCTGTGGTCTCTACTATAAATCCCTTCTGCCTCTTCTCAGAGTTGCCAAGTCTGCTTATTACGAGACTTAGGGCTTGTTTTCCTGAAAAGTTGCTTACTAATATTAAATTTCGAAAGTGTATAGTTGCTTATTTGGGCTCCTGTCTCTCTCCTCAATACCGGTTTAGTTGGTCCTGTTGCAGGATCCGTACACAAAGTTACAAGCTAAAAAAAGTATACAAAAAATGAAATAAACCGTTCAACTTCTTTAAGTTTATAACAACAACAACAACAACTTTTCCAACTTATCTGAACAAAATATCGCTGCTACAGAAACAATTTATCAGACTAGCAACTTTTTCGAATGCTGCTACACCAAGTGCACCACTTTTTTAAAATTACAATTATTGACTATATTTGACATCAACATTCTTCAAACCTGTACATTTGTCTTTAAGGTGAGATATATGGATGCAGATTTACCTAACAGTTTTAGATATTTTTTTTTTAACTACTCTCAATTCCATAATTACCAGACAGGCTGAGAGTCTTCATCTTCCTCTGTATAAAACATCCCGGTCAGTTTTCTATCAGATGTCGTGGAGTTATCTTATGGAATGAAAATGTCCATTTAATGAATTCCTCTGTGTCATTGTCTGTGTATAAAAAGAGATGTAGAAATTCAATTCAATTCAATTCAATTTATTTTTGTATAGCGTCAAATCACAACAGAAGTTATCTCAAGACGCTTTATATGTAGAGCAGGTCTATGACCGTACACCATGTCAGAAATGCTCTGCTGACAAAAAAACATATGATTTGGGAAAAAATGATCTCTCTTAGAAACTGTAAATACGGCGATTACTCCTGCTTCTTTGTATTTTTTTGTTTTGTTTCAACTTTACTCCTACACTTTACACTATATGTTTTTATATGTGAAATGTTTTGAACACTAATATCTAAAATATATTGGTAATTTTTGTCATGATAGCTATTTTGACCTACTGTATGTCCTTTGGTTGTGGTTCTTCTACATAAGCCATTATAGGTTTCAACCCTCACACATATTTGACATTTTTTTCATTAGAATTGTATTTTATTGTTTTATAAATGTGAAACAAATAAACAAACAAGAAAAATGTCAATTTACAAGCTAAAAATGGATGCAAAAATGCAAATGCATGCAATCCAAGTGGTCTTCTCTCTCTCTCATATTGTGGTAGGTACAGTAGGTAAGGTCGCTTATTTGGGCTTGTTTCTATAGACCTGGGGCCTGTTTCACAAAAGCAGAATAAAGATATCCGGGATAAGAGAGAAAGCGAGGGTTGACCTAGTCTAGTCAGTTCATCCTGACTTAATTGGTTTCACGAAGGCCGAGCCAGGCTGAAGAGGAGAAACTAGGTTGAGCCAGGCTGAGGAGGAGAGACTAGGTTGAGCCAGGCTGAAGAGGAGAGACTAGGTTGAGCCAGGCTGAGGAGGAGAAACTAGGTTGAGCCAGGCTGAGGAGGAGAAACTAGGTTGAGCCAGGCTGAGGAGGAGAAACTAGGTTGAGCCAGGCTGAGGAGGAGAGACTAGGTTGAGCCAGGCTGAGGAGGAGAAACTAGGTTGAGCCAGGCTGAAGAGGAGAAACTAGGTTGAGCCAGGCTGAGGAGGAGAAACTAGGTTGAGCCAGGCTGAGGAGGAGAGACTAGGTTGAGCCAGGCTGAAGAGGAGAGACTAGGTTGAGCCAGGCTGAAGAGGAGAGACTAGGTTGAGCCAGGCTGAAGAGGAGAGACTAGGTTGAGCCAGGCTGAGGAGGAGAGACTAGGTTGAGCCAGGCTGAGGAGGAAAGACTAGGTTGAGCCAGGCTGAAGAGGAGAGACTAGGTTGAGCCAGGCTGAGGAGGAGAAACTAGGTTGAGCCAGGCTGAAGAGGAGAAACTAGGTTGAGCCAGGCTGAGGAGGAGAAACTAGGTTGAGCCAGGCTGAGGAGGAGAAACTAGGTTGAGCCAGGCTGAGGAGGAGAAACTAGGTTGAGCCAGGCTGAGGAGGAGAGACTAGGTTGAGCCAGGCTGAAGAGGAGAGACTAGGTTGAGCCAGGCTGAGGAGGAGAGACTAGGTTGAGCCAGGCTGAGGAGGAAAGACTAGGTTGAGCCAGGCTGAAGAGGAGAGACTAGGTTGAGCCAGGCTAAAGAGGAGAGACTAGGTTGAGCCAGGTGTAAGTTATTCAGATAGGTGCGCGTTCACTACTTTCCTCAATAGACCACGAGGTCGATCACAGATTTACTGATGCTGAAATGGAGTAAACGCGTTTTGCGTACTTTAAACCCAGTGAGAAACAGCTTTTAATGGAAGATTAGGAGGAAGTTTAGCAGATAATATGTAGAAAAGGAGACACGGTTGCTGTAATAAAACAGCGAGATAAAAACGTGGCGGACCATAGCGGACTATATATACATGTATATATACACTATATAATATACAGTGCACTATATATACATGTATATATACACTATATAATATACAGTGCACTATATATACATGTATATATACACTATATAATATACAGAGCACTATATATACATGTATATATACACTATATAATATACAGTGCACTATATATACATGTATATATACACTATATAATATACAGTACACTATATATACATGTATATATACACTATATAATATACAGTACACTATATATACATGTATATATACACTATAATATACAGAACACTATAAAGCTACTGGTCCAGTGAACTTTATCAGCCATTTCTAATCAATAATATATTCATCAAACCTCTAACAACAATATGAACAACAGTCTTCATAAACACTATGTAACCGTAATACTGACTATCACATGAATGATTATACAAATAAAAATGAATGATGATCACAATGTTAAAACAACAGTACTTCACTGAATGGTGGTATGTATTCAGTTAGCACTTATTTTTATTAGCCTGCATTAAAATGTGATATTTTAATGCAGGCTAATAAAAATAAGGCAAGATACATGCATAAGGTCATGGACTAACTGTAAAAACACACTGGTTTCTGATCGGAGTGACTGCTGACTGGACAGATAAGACACCAGGATAAATTAAGCCTGGCTGTTAGCCTGGTCTGGAGCAGGCTAGCTGCACACAACAAATCTCCATGGTAACTTATGTGCCACTGCGTTCGTGAAACTGAGTCAAGGCTAAACTGAGCCAGGATAACTGGAAAACTGAAAGATCTTGGTTTTGTGAAACATGCCTCTGGTTGCTTGTTTCTCTCGTGAGATCTGGCAACACTGCCACTTCCCCCTCTCCCCTTTTGGACAATTACCGTGTGGGAGAGGTGGGTGTCATTTCTTTTGGCTCATTTATTATCCTAATCCATCCCATTCTTTATGGTTTTGTTCATATTTTTGTTTCCTACAATGTTATAATGTCTATCCCAACCTGTCAATATATTGATTTCAACGAACTGGCATTTAAAAATAGTTGTTTTAAGAGTAAATGCTGCTGCAGACTAAGCTAACTTCTGCTTTGTATTCATCTGTGTAGGAGCTGGAGAGGGGCAGGAGGTCTAACATGGAGGTTCTGTTTCCCTACAGTGTGTGTTTATCAGGATAAACAGAGGCCAACCATGAAGAGATCCCGGTATCACGGCGTCTTTACTATCTGACCATATTGAGTCCAGTCAGATGGCTGGTGTTAAACAGCAGACAAGTGATGACATAGATAAAATGACTATAAAAATAAATGTAAACAGACAGTCGATGGGGAGCCAGTGTGTTACAGTAATAAACAGTTTGGAGCTCAGTGCTGCTGTCAGCCTAACAGTGGTCACCATGGCGATGGAGGATATGGCTGCAGAGAGGATGAAAAGGAAACACTGCGGCTGATTAGACCAGCAGCTACGTAGGAGAAGTGAGTTAAAAAAAATAATGTGATTACGCCAGGAGGAGTATTTTTCTTCTTGCAGGACATCCAATAAAGCCCGAGGAAACAACGAGGGAGGGGCCGGCAGAGCAGGAAATGAGGCGAGGCATTTACCGTAACAGCCTCGGATCAGATTTATCTCCAGACTCTAAAGCTGCAGTGCGGCTGACATATTGACGTCATGTCTGTTGTTTCTCTGACCCGTCTGACACTAAAAGATTCTGTATTAAGCAGTTAAAATGTCGGGCTGGTCTGACATGTGGACTGAATAAAAGAACAAAATCTCCTTCTATAACTGGGTTTCTGCAAGTTACACTGAAGACCTTTTAATTCCTCATAAAACAGGCCAACGTCACACCGACCAAACCTTTGAACCAGCCCTGGCACATATTTCAGAGATGCAGATTAAGGATCATAGAGCCGCTCTCGACCTCGACTCTGATATGAATCATCTAAATCTAAACAGACCAGACAGCACACGTGTTCTTTCTCTCTCAATATACTTTAACTTTATTTATAAAGAAATTTGGTATAAAGTAAAATCGTCCTTTTTCAGCGTTGGTTAAGAAAAGAACGTACAGACATTGCATGACAAACAACACCCAGGCCGTACACAACACACTATGCTTTATATACTGTATCTAGAGCTAACTGGACCTGTTCAGCTGAAATAAAGAGGAGGACTTTGCAGCACTATGTCGCCTCTTGTACAAATCAAACAAATCTCTTTCAATTGCAAAACTGAACAAAACTCAACACAAAATATAATCTGACACACTACAAACTGTGTATTTTGATAATCGTTTACTATTCGAACACAATCTTTGGATAATACTTTCAGACTACATGTGTGGTGGAGCTGAACTCTTAAAGTGTTGGGCACACTACCAACGTCAGGAGCGCGTGGCGGCTGCGTCGCGTGGCGGCTGCGTCGCGTGGCGGCTGCGTGTCAGCTGCGTGTCGGCTGTGTTTCTGCTGCTGCTGTCAGACCTTTCTTTCTGCATAGAGTTTGCCTTTTAATGGCCATTTAAGTTCATGATAAATATAATTTATATTTATTTTAGACAGAGAAAGGTTCAGAAACGTGTGGTAATTAGTAAATAATAGTAATAATCCACAATTAAAACTCCGTACTAAATTCATTCATGGAACTCTCCAAGTCACTGCTTGTTCCACATCACTGTCCGGCACATATTTCAGAATAAAAGCCTCGTGTTAACAAATGAAGGAATTCTGTGCAAAGAAAAACCGCTTGAGGGCTTTTATTTCGAAATGAAAGCAGGAAGTGTTGATTTAAACCCCAAACTTTATCAATTCTTGGAGCTCTCAAAGTGACTGCGTGTTCCACAGCACTGACTGCTCATATTTCAGAATAAAAGCCTTGTGTTAACAAATTAAGGGATTCTGTCTATAGAAAAAACACCTGAGGGCTTTTATTTTGAAATGAAAGCAGGAAGTGTTGATCTAAAAATAAGTCTTTCCTTTTTTCATCTCCGTAACATATTCTACAGATAGACATCAAAACTGTAGTAAAGTCTTACAGGTATGAAGTTAATATACAGTCAATAGATCACCTTCACTGTCTTTGGCATATTCTACAGAGCGGGCAGTGTGTCCTCTCTAATCTGTTAACATGGACGTCGAAATAAAAAACAACACGCCACGCAGCCACCACGTGCCTTTGACGCGTGTAGTGTCCACCACTTAAGGCATCAAAGTGGGAAAAATATTTTACATGTCAAAAACTAAAAATGTCGATTTTCGATGTGCGATAACAGAGGAAGCAAATTGCAAACAAAAAAACATGTTGAAGTAAAAAAATAATCTTTGGAAGGTTGTAGTGGTCACCTCTACGGTATTGGAAAGTAATGGATTACATGGCCATCAACTGCTGATTAATATATCAATAACTTTTTTCAAAGGTCTTTTAGCCAATCAGGTGACAAAAACTCTTCCTGATGACCAGCAATGTTCCTGTGGTCTGATTTTACCTGATGTAGAACGAGAACGGGGACCGGAAATATAGGAAAGATGTTGAAACAGATTTAATTGATAGTAACCACTACGTAGACGATGGTGAGGATGAGGACCCCGATGCCGAGTCCCAGGCCAATGTGGTTCAGTCTCTTGGCCATACTGCTGCTCCGCTCCGCCGCCATCTGGTCCCCGGCATAGTTGGCTTCACGGGCCTGAAGGTGAGAAAAAAAACATATACAGTATGTCAAATTAGACATATGAGTGAGGTTTAACAACAAAACATGCAAAACAGAAATGTAATCAAACTAATTAATATGATTAATGATGTAGTAGTAATACGGACATAATTAAAAATATATATATTTTATTTATTTTGCCTTCCAGCTATACAATAAAGGATCTCTGAAGAAGTAAACAAACCCAACATCTGACGGCACTGTTGTGTGTGTCAAACTCCGACACAAAGAGAGCAGAGGACAGAAGCCTTCAGGGAGTTACTCGCCAAACGGAAAAACCCGCATTTGGCGCTTGTTAATTTCGCACCCTGATTACAGGCATCGTACGGTACCTTTGGTACTGTAGAAGAAGAGTAGCGTCACGTTTTTGGGAATTTTGGCATCGACTTGGTTCTCGTGACATCCCTAAATGGGGTATAACACATGCGCAGTGTAACTGAAGCTGCGGTTGTGCGTTGCGATTGGCTCAATTTCGACGAGTGCGGACCAGATTTTACTGCGCATGTGTTGTATATTGACATCATACCAGCAACATTACTACAGTTTCAATGTCTGTATCTGTAGAATATGTTACGGGCATGAAAAAAAGTAAAGATTTATTTTTAAATCAACACTTCCTGCTTTCATTTAAAAATAAAAGCCTTCAAGAGTTTTTTTTTCTGTGGACAGAATTCCTTCATTTGTTAACACAAGGCTTTTATTCTGAAATACATGTGGAGGACAGTGTTGTAGAACATGCAGTGACCTGCACGGCTCCATGAATGAATATAGTACGGGGTTTTAATTGTGGATTATTACTATTATTTACAAATGAGCACACGTTTCTTAACCTTTCTCTGTCTAAAATAAATGACATTTATAATTAAATTAAATGGCCGTTATGAAAGATAACCCACGCGAGGGACATGCAGCAGTTAAGCGAGGGCAGCGAGGTCCCCGCTGTAACATAAAATCAATAAATAAATATCCCACTCCTAGATTTTTAAGCCTTAGCATGTCTTAAAAAAGGTGGTTGCTAACAAGTGGCTAAATGAGACGACTAAACGTCATCACGCCGACTCGTCCTCCTTTACAGCCTCGTTGTGTATACTCACACTCATGCGACCGTGGTGTAGTTTGTTTATCAATCAATTAATCAAACTTTATTTATATAGCACCGTTAAAACAAGTCAAATGCGATTCAAATTGTTGTACAGACGATGGACAAAAATATACAATGTTAAAAATGGATTTAGAGACTAATGCACAACAAAACAACCGATTTATAAATTCATTGAATAAGAAAGCAATATAAAAGATGGTTATTTAAGATAATAAAAGATAATAAAATACAAGGAAATAAAAATAACAATACAAATATGAAACTACACAAAATAAGCAGATTGTATTAAAATAATGAAATAAAATAAAATAAAATAGAATAAAAGAGATAATAATGATGAGCAATAAAATGTTTATAGCCTAACGTTAACTTTTTATTTCTGGTGACTGCATTTACACTTCAAAAAGAGTTTATATTTTGTAATAATCCAAAACCCAACGGAACAATCTCATAGAGTTTTAATCGAGGGAACCAGGGCGATGCTAACTTCCTGGTTGGCGTACGAAAATCCCTGGTCATCCCAAATACCATATTAGTGTCTAAATGAAGGAGGAAGAGAATACAGATGTCTTCAGATAAACTGTAATGTTTATCTCTCAATATTGGGATAAAACTCCATAAAAAAAGGAAATAAGAAGATTGATTTCTTAAAAAAAAGTAAATTATAAAAAGGAGGTTTCACTGGTGTTCAATTTTATCAAAACACATGCTGTTAGATTAGAACATGAAGCAGGAAACCTGTGGTCCATTTTAAAAGAATGAGCCCTGTGCCTTTAATGAGAGTACAGCCAGAGAGTACTAATCAAATCCCACTCCCACTCTCACTCCCTGCTACTGTGTATAACACTGAGTGTGTGTGTGTGTGTGTGTGTGTGTGTGTTGTAAGAAGGCCCTGCATCCTGCCATGCACAATTTATATAGAGGATGACGTCCCAATCCATTACTGTTCTTTACAATTTAAAAGGCAGCTCAAGTAAGATTGAGCGTCTTTGGTTTAAAGTGGTTCAGACAGGTAGATGTTTCATCTTCTGATCTGCGTTCAGTTTTAAGCATCACATAAAGAAGCTTTACCTCCTGATACATGAGAAACTTGTTGCATCATCTAAAATGTAACAGACATTTTGGAAAGTACGCCAATTCTCTTTTCTTGCTGAGAGTTACTGTTGATGAAAAAAAAATCAATACCGCTCTGGAATCTGTCAGTTAAATATAACGCTACAGCGAGGACACTGTTAGCTTAACTTAGCTTAGCATAAAGAACTGCAGCAGAGGAAAACAGCTAGCTTGGCTCTGTACCAAAGTAACAAGTTACTGTGTCTGTAAGAGCCAATTATGCACATATTTATATTTGGTGAAATTGTTTATGTTGGCATGACATATTACAGTGACCTGTACTATGAAGCCAGGTCAACATCCCCAGTGTATCTTCTCCTTATCTGGTTTAACTAACCCTAACAACCGAGATCACGCTAAACGGTCCTACGACGGTGGTTATCAACTCTGTAAATCAACTCAGGGATTCTCAGTCTGGTTATGAGCGCGTTCAAATGAACGGGGAGGTGTTTGCAGCTTCTGACAAATCACAGACATGGACAAGACTACTGACTGCAGACAGACAGACAGAGAGACACATTTTACAATTTTTAAAATTTTACGATGTATGAATGCATAAATTAACAGACTTATTAATTTAATGGAACACTCAAACGTCAGTTATAGTCGTCTAGATATAAATAGCTTTCAGGAGTGTAAAGGATGAATGGATTACACTTCTTTATACCCTGTGGCTAAGATGTAGCGTTTATTACTATTTCAACCTTCTTTCAGCTGCCCCCCCCCCCCCCTCTCTGGTGGTATGAAACGGACTCAAGACCAAGTAAAAAAATAAATATAAAAACATAATTCAAAGCGGTAAACACCCACAGCATACAGCCAGCTGTCCTTCCTGCATCTGTCAGTTTAAACTGTGTTGTTTTTAGTTTGATTATGACGGTAACTTCTTCATATTTGTGTAATATTACCATACGATCTGCGCACAGAGCTCTAATTGGTCAGTAGGTGGTGCTTTTATACGAGTTGATCTCTTATCTGGAACACAACTGTTCAGCATCAGTTACCATGGCGAAGAAGTGATCCACATTCCTAGGACGGAAAACCCTGAAGTTACCTCACTAATCCAAAATCCTGCTTCGTAGTACAGGCCTCAGAAGTCCTAGTTTGCACAACAGTTTTTGTATAGTTTAAATAGCCACCATGTAGGATTATTATGATGTTTACCATTTTCTTGTTATAGTGCTAGAATATACATTTGATTATTTACGACAGGATATAGCGCCGTAAGGCAGCTTTTCGGTGCGCATGGTAGAGGGAGGTTTTTGCAAGATGCTGTGAATTCTGCGTAGGTGTGGATCGCAAAAAGTTTTTGACCGTGTTATACATAGCGTAATATAGCGTTGAGGTGAAAGTGTGATAATGTTTAACGTATGTAACATCAAGTCGGTAATGGACCAGGCGAGATGCAAGTTTGATGGAAATCACCTGCCGTAAGCGTTGTTATTGCTTTTCAAATGAATTCTCGTTCAAGTTTTCCATGCCTCCTGTGACTACATCGGGTCTTCACAAAAAAGGATTGAAATTAAGTGGATAAAATGTTTTATATATACTGTGGTCAACTATTTCAACACCTTAATGCTTCCTACTAACTATGACCACATGTAATATAACATCAACTATAATCATCTAATACTGAGCCCTCAATTAGATCCAATTTCCCCTGTTATCCTCCTTCTACATTATATTTTAATACCGGAACATTTAGTCAGTGATGATGAATTACAGCAATAAGATTACAGTGGTAAACAGTGCCATTACTGCTACTTGATAAATCTCCCTTTAAGGTTAATTTTGAATAGATAAAAATGTGCGATTGATCGTGATTAACTATGGACGATCATGCGATTAATCACGATGAAATGCTTTAATCGATTGACAGCCGTGTATTAAAGGAACTGTTTGTAAGAATCAGAAATGCTTGTTAACAGCGACACCTTTGACTGTTAAGTCAATGTAAGTCAGCGTCGGGCTCTCGCTTGCTCGCTCTAAATAGACATGAAGGAGCATCGCTCAAAACAGTGAGGCGACACACGTCAGCTAAAAGCACAATATCACTCTATATTTCAGCTGCTTGGCAGTAATGTTAGCTGACCAGACGAAGGTGTCTCCATGAATCAGCGCTGATCATAGTGTCGGCTTTTCCTGCCTCAGCCTCCCGACCGCGGCCGGAGGGAACAGGGGAGACACCGGAGTTTTGGTCGGAGACGATAACGTTTCTCTCTGCGGAGCCCCGTCACTTCACAAGACACGGGAAACCTCTGTTGATCTGGAGGAGCTGCAGCAGTTATTTCTGTACAAACGTCCACTGTACATTCACTAGATATTCTCAGAGCCACGAACTCTTCTGCAGTGTGGAGTGTGCACGCATACACGTGAGGTGGAGCGAGCCGAGTGAAGGCAGGCAGAGGAGCAGAGGAGCAGAGGAGCATAGACTCCAGTCCTGGAGACCAAAGCTACGGTCTCTCCAGCGTCCTCCGACCGCTAGCAGTATTACTCCAAAAGTTCGCAATGGATTTGAATGAAATGTCTTGGAGGGGTGGGGTGTGGCACAATGAACAATCCATTAGATTTTGGTGGCGATCTGGATCATGATCCGGATTCCGATCAGCCTCAGCATTAAGACCACAGGGTATAACACATGCGCAGTGTAACTGACGACGCGTTGATGACGCGTTAATGACGCGTTGATGATGCGTGATTCTGCCTCCTTCTGAGAGCAGAGAGATACGTGTGTGGATGTGTGTGCGGGAGCTGCTGGTCGTCCGTGGTGAGAAAGAACAAAGCGGTTGCTGACGGGATGAGAGACAACGTAGTGTAACGTTATACAGACATAACAAGGCTGCTGAATGAGAGAGGCGTCCGCCAATACGTTACACGGAAACACACCGTGTTAATAATAAGCCGACCACCTCACGGTACCGCCAGCTGTGAGCTGGGATCTGTTTGGTCTGCGCTCTCGAGTGCCATTCGAGTTTACACTAAAGACACGTTTGATCGCGAGAGAGTTTGCGAGATTTCCGTTTTTTTTAGTGGGGACTCTTGTTGTTAATGAATGGGATCTGTTAGTGTGTAATGTGCTATTTTGTCCAAATCGTTGCTCTCCACACACTATAGGAACAAAACTGTTAAATGTAAAATAACATGTTGTTCTGCGTCTCTCACATTTTGAAAATCTGTTAAGATTTGATAAATCTTTTAGTGTGGGCTGGCCTTTAGCTTGATTGGATTATTGGCAAAATATTCCATGGGATCATGACATCTATTACAATGTGATTTACAAAAACACATCCACATTTCTGTGGAAAGTCCCAGAGAGAAGATACTCAGCATGTCTCTGACCCTTCCCTCACTGCACAAAGAGGTCAGAGGTCAGCTGCTGGGCAGCAGCTGGTATTCAGAGCCTCGTTAAGGGTCTTTTCAACAGTGCGAGTACTTAACGCTGCCTTCAAATGGGGTTGTGTTCACCAGAAGAGTCCCCCTTATGGTATTCACAACCACGTAAATGGAAATTTTCTGAAAGCTCAGAGTTCACAAGCTGTGGCCCATGTTGCCGTTGCCTAGCAGCGGCGTTCTTATGACTTAACCACTTGGACGCCGAGCATGTTGTGTACACGACTTCTTATGTGGTAACCACAAGCTCATGAGTTCCATTTGAGCAGCATAATAGACCAGAGACACAGTATATAGATCTAGTTTCAACAGCTTGGGCCCATGTTTACTTCCTGCCAGCTTATGGCATTCACATACACTCTAACAGGAAATAAACTGGGACACACTGGAAACGTTTACACATTTACAACTGTGAAATGGTCTATAGTCAGGGGCAATCAGACCATCATGTGTGTGCATCACTGCTACGTACAGTATGGATTTATACAGTGAGGTTGGGGAAACAAGGCAGGAACAAGGCAGTAAAAGTCAGAGGGCAATACTCACTTTTTACTGGTATTTTACTATATTGCAATAATAAAAGAACACTTGTGAAACACTTCCCATAATATACTGTAATATAGATTACAGAAAGTAAAAAATGGAATAGCATGTTCAAAAAGCATGAACAGTGCATTTCTGTGCAGAAATAACTTGATTTTAAGATTTAAAGAAAAACAAAAAAAAGGGCTATCAATTAATATAGATGTATATATATATATATATATGTATGTATAGCCCTTTGCATGCAGAGAAAACGACCCTTTGAGCTAAAAAAAGGCAACTTACAGTGTTTGTTTTAGAAATATTGGTGCCTTCAAAAGAAACTTGTGAGCTCGTGTTTACAACATGGGAAGTCGTGTACACGATATGCTCGGCGTTCAAGTGGTTAAGTCGTGAGAACTCCGCTGCTAAGCAACGGCAATATTAACGTTACTGTTCATATCTAGAAGCCACAGAGGCTAACAACTTAGCAAGCTAGCAAGAGGGTAACATAATGCATTAAATGCAAAGGCATAATGACAGAGGAGAAAGATGAGGCCGTTGGGAATATCAACATTTCCCTTAGACATATTATAAAATTATGAAGAAAAACAATAAACGACTGAAATTACAATATAGTCACTTATTATGCACCGAAAAATAAACTTCCGTGGCCTCCGCCATTTCTGACGTCAACAAACACGTCACAAGTTGTGAGCTCGGAGCTTTCAGAAACTTTCCACTTACGAGGTCGTGAATACGACGGGGGGGACCTTCATATAGACCAGGGCTCAGCAACCTTTACTATCAAAAGAGCCATTTCAGGCAAAAAAAACAACATTTGATCATTGTGATGAAGGTAACACAGCTTATAGTCTATGTATATAGTATATACGCCTAATGCAGTGAGGGCCAAAGTGCAAATGTACTGCGGAGTATTAGGGCTACATTGAGGGAAAAAACATCTGGGATTTCCAGAATAAAGTCGTAATATTACGAGGAAAAAAGTCATAATATTACGAGAATAAAGTCATAACTTTACGAGAAAAAAAGTCGTAATATTATGAGAATAAAGTTATAACTTTACAAGAAAAAAGTCGTTATATTACGAGAATAAAGTCATAACTTAATGAGAAGAAAAGGCGTAGCATAACGAGAAAAAAAAGTCGTACTATAACAAGAATAAAGTCATAACTTTACGAGTAAATAGTGTAAAATTACAAGAATAAAGTCATAACTTTACGAGTAAATAGTGTAAAATTACAAGAATAAAGTCATAACTTTACGAGTAAATAGTGTAAAATTACAAGAATAAAGTCATAACTTTACGAGAAAATAGTCGTAAAATTACAAGAATAAAGTCATAACTTAACGAGAAAAAAAGTCATAATATAACGATAATAAAGTCATAACTTTACGAGAAAAGAAATTAACACGTAAAATTATTTCTTTATAATATTATGACTTTTTTCTCTTTTTTTCTCTTCAATGCGGCCCTAATATTCCGTCGTACTGTCGTACCATAGACCTACAACAATGATAAATGAAAATGTAAACAAAAAACAGTTATTCATTTCCACTAATGTTTTTTAAAAAGCCACAGGGAGCCACTGGAGAGGGGCTAAAGAGACGCAGGTTGCTGACCCCTGGTGTAGACTCTTATCATGAACACGGTAAACACGACCCCATTTGAAGGCAGCATATATTCATATAGCCTAAAACTATAATTCAGACTGCAACCATGAAAACATGTCTTGTAATTGGCTACAGGCTATATGAAACAAATCATAACAGGTTATTCAACAACAACTATTAAAGTAAAGGACACAAAACCAGCTGGAAAGATTCACTACTACTGTGGTAAGCTGTACAAACTTTAATCAAACAAAGGTCCGATTTCAGGAAATGAAAATGAATTTCCAACCGTCGATAAACCCCCAGCTGTGCTACACTTCCTCAACAACCGTTATCACGGCCGGCCAAGTATGTGCGTGTTTAATTTCTCCTCTACACCAAAGTACCTGACATGTGATATCAGTCAGAAACACTCAGCAGAGCTCTGCTTGGAGCTCAAAGATAAAAAGTAAAGTAAATACTGAACCTAATGTGGGCCAATGCTCTACATACTGTACGCTTATTATCAAGCTATAAAAGCAATTTTACACTCTTTTTGGGGGTGTTAATTATCAAAACCTCTGAGACGCTGACATTACTGTCTTAAGAGGCTGTAGCGGACTCAGTCTTAACGCTAGAGTGAAGATACATATATTGGTTTCATATGAAACTAGAAAACCCAAGGAGGCCATCGGTGGCCATTTCCAAAGGGGTCCCTTGACCTCTGACCTCCAGATATGTGAATGTAAATGTGTTTTATGGGTACCCACAAGTCTCCCCTTTACAGACATGCCCACTTCATGATAATCACATGCAGTTTGGGGCAAAAACTATTTCGTCAATTCTAAAATGGTGTATTTGAATATTTCTGCATACTGGGGTCCCTTAACAGTTTTGGAATTCCATAAATTAGGTCTCACTGTAAAGCTGAGACTCTTGTGGATCCAATGAGCCCAACTGTATTCATGTGTGATGATGTTAGTCCCCATAGGATTCATTTCAATGTAGTGAGACCATTTTTTTTTAAACTTGACCTAAAAAGCAAGAGAGCCTTACTGCATTATATTCCATTATATTTTTGTAAATATTCAGATTTTTGTGGTTTCCTTTACATAAATAAACACATATCCACCATAACTTGATGCAGAAAAGGCAGACATTAGTGTAAAATAATTCACCAGAATGCAGAAAATGAAGTGTTTGACGCTTGATATTTCCTGGGGGAGGAAATCCAGACCCCTCCGCTTAATATGTGTCCCCCCCAATGTTGAAACAATTGGCACATCCTGGAATCGAATTGATCCTAGAATCGCCCTGGCTATAAAACAGGAAGTAAAAACATAGCAGATTATAGAATTATAAAGCCACTAGTTTCAAAATTTTAATTGTCAAGTCAATTCCAGTGGATAAATAATAACTAATAACTTCAACTACAATAACAACAAAAAGGTTATGCTTTATATTCATGGTCCATAATTTCCTAATCATTTTTTCTACTGACAGGGAAATAGAGACAGTGTTCGATGGGTTAACTACCAATTGATTCATTCCAATTATTACCTAGAGCGTCTTTAGTTGCAAAAAATAGGACATTTGTCCACAGACAAGCATACAATTCAACCTATACGGAGAGTTCAGTTTCCGATAATTAATAAACTCTAAATTAATATTAACTTGGGGTAAATCGAGCTTTTCTTCCAAGCAAAATAAGGAAAAGCATTAGTACCAAATTACACAAGTTTTCCGAAGGAAACTACTCCCAATAAATGATTAACAACAGAGGAGGGATCCAGCTTCTATTTTCATCTCTGGTTAAAACAAATAAAAAATAAAAGGACGCCCTATTGAATCCTCTCAGAATAAAATAAAAGACCTTGACTCGGGTGGATGTAAGACTCTTCAAGCGCTTCTTTAGCACTGCTGCTTGAGTGCATCTTCGTATCCTTAAATTATATTATACAGCCTGATACGCTGGTGCTTAAATTGTATTTGATGCGTTTTGCAGATTGGCTCAGCTTTCCTGCTGCAGCCTGATTGGCTGCCGCCTGTCTGCAGTATTATCTCTGTGATTGGGCCCGTCTGGTTGCCAGTGTCTGTTTGTGGTCTGCTGTACGTGAGAGCAGTCTGAGTCATAGTGAGGAAGGATGGGGATGGGGATGGGAGAGCAGGGGGCTGATATTTGTGAGAAAATGGCAGAGAAGCAGAGCTGAATAGAGCTGATGAAAGAGAGGAGGGAACGGATACTAAAAGCCTGCAGGGCCTCACTCACACACATAAAAAGATAGTCAAGCTTGTTAATTCAACATGGTAAAATGTCTGTCTTCACATCACTTTGACTGTTTGCTGAAACATTTCACCTCGACCACCCCCAACCTTCACTCCCACTTGATTCAACCTTCATCTGATTGGCCGATGGCGAGGTCAACGGGGGGAAACGCATTCCACTCCGTGACGCTGCTCTCTCTGGTTGACACACGTGTGCCTGTGTTTTCGTACAGTTACATACAGATGCAGGGACACAGGCTCTGTGTTCTGCAGGTATTTTTTAAGGTAACCACGTCGCTGCTGTTGCTTACGTAATAGCTAAACAGACGTAACCTCGAGGCCGAAGCCTGTTTCAGGGACGCCTGCCTTCTGAGAGTCAGCTCTCAGTGTGATTTTCAACTTCAAAGGTTGTCTGGGTCGCCCTTTAAAATCCTCCATCTGTGATTTATTATATAGTCTAGCTCTCTGGGGTGAGAAAGAAAAAAAGACACTGCATGTCGTTATCAGCATGAGTGAGACACTGTGACAGGCAGACGTCACAGTAGTGGATGACTCATTTCACCTTAAAGCTGCTGCAGTAATCAATATTTTATACCAGCAGTTGACCAAGGCCCATTTCCAATCCGGTCCTTCCCTACACCCTCCCACTCTGTTTGTAGTCACACTCACAGCTCAATGAAGCTCCCTTCTTTAAAGCTTCAGTAGGCAGAAATCTTTACAGCAGATGTTGTAGGATGAAATACATTTATTTGATGACCGTGCAGAGCATGGGACAATGGCTTCACCTATGTGTTAGTTTTCCTTTTGTTTAGATCCCCTGTGGTGGAGAATGTTGACACCTGGCACGGGGATGTGTTTGAGGATGTCTGGACTACTTTATAAGTCTGTATGTAACTCGTTGCAGGGCGCTCTTTCTCATTAGGAGAGACACCATGCATCCATGCATGCACACATTAAAGCCCGTCAGAATTGATGCACAAATATTGTGTTTTCATGCATTCTGCTGCCTCTCTCTCTCTCTCATCACTAGACAGCAACTGATTTTAAGTTGCCACAACAGAGGATTAATTCAGTAGTCCACTTACAGTGTTCATTTGGGCTCTTTTCACACATGAAAACATCTGGAAAATCATTTTAAAACTACGTTAGACTAACGTTAGCTGAATTTCTGTTTTGTTTTTTACTTTACTCACGTCGTGATAATTTGCCTCGCAGACTGTTTGCTCTCCGGCTGGATACGTGAGGCTGACGCTGCGTGCACATAGATATCATGACGGGGAAAGGAAAGTCATTTTCTCTGAATGAGAAAACGACAGTGCACGGGGAAAGCACCTGTGGGTGTAGCCGCCCTCGTCAAGTGGATTGATAGCGCCTGAAACTCTGCCGAGTGCACCGCAGCACCAGCAGCTCACGCAGACCGGTGTCCATCTCCCTCCACGCCGCTTCTTTACTAATAAAAGTGCTAAAAAACACTTTAATATAACGTTTGTCGTCCTTAAATACAAGGTGCAAATCCTTAGTATCCATACAATCGATTTTGGGGTTTCAAATCGATTTTATATCAATATACGTCTCCCGTGAAGGACAACTTGCCGAGTACCTATTGATGTAGTTGGATCGTAGGAATATAAATCGATACATCGATGTAGTAGATGAATCGTTACACCCCTACCATGTTGTGTTTACAGTTTGCCCTCCAAAAAAAATGGCCAAATCAATGAATTAGTATTGATTGAAATCAATTAATGCAGGTTTAATAAATACGGATGTAAGATTTAAATACAATGGTAACTCATCAATTTATTATTCAATTCATCATTTCATATCAAAACTGAGAGTTTAAAGAAATGAACAGTTGTTTTTGGTAACTGTTAACAGAGATTCAACACTACCAGTACCTCAGAGTTAGAGCCTTCCAGTAAAGAGATATGATTACGTCTTTTACTGTGTGTCAGTCTGATGATACATTTGGAAACAACATATTGAGGTAAGTCTTCCCAAAGTGAGATAGGGTGGGGGTGGTTAAACCTCTGACACATAATCAAGCTAACTAATGTCATCCTGTTGTTGTTAGGTCAACTGTCATATTGAGCAACGAGGGAAAAAACCCTGTTAAACAAACATTTACATGAACTGTGGTCACAGCTTCTTCAGTATTTCACTATTCACCTGGAACACAGAATTCATACATTTATAATATATATTAGAGAATATTGGTGAATATAATATTATATAATATATAAATATTACAATTAAAATTGAGCTTTCTTCAAAGTCTTTCCAGATTATTTTTAAGGGGGTCAAAGTTCATGCAAATTTATTTTAACACCACTCTTTAACGCATTAATGCAATTTGTGATGTTTAGGTTGCAGCGAGATTTAAAGCTAGAGTGAAGATACTGGCGATTACCTATTTTAATAGATTGATAATACAGATATGACAATAAATGCAGGTTTGGGCCAGTCATAGTCAAGTCAGCACACTGACAGCTGTTGCTGCCTGTTTCTTGTTGCGTATTGTGCGATTAATTACAATTAAATATGTTAATTATTATTTTTCTCTTCTTTTATCTGCTGTGTTGTCGTCATGGATTTGATTTCAGTTTGCATCAGTTCCCGCACGCCATTCTGCTGAGTACTCAATGACCTCACAGCCTCCCTGATTGACATGCAACAGGTGTTTGACTTCATGTTGTTCTCTGCAGCTCAGTGTGTGGAACACATACTGTAGCCGCCTCCAGAGGGACATGAACTAGCAGCGTTAACAGCGTGCAACGCTCCGGAAACGCAACGCATTCCTGAGGGTTACAATAATTGGACTCGTTCTGATAGTCAGCTGGGAAACGGCTGTGTGCAATTTCTCATGAAATGGGAAGTTTATTAGTGTAACTTGTAAAGAGGAGAATGGTTGGTGAAATACAACGACTGTGCAACAATCATGTATTTTCATCTTTTCATCATCTGCCTTCTGGACCACGATGTGGTGTTATTCAATCATTCGCAGATTTAGAATTTGAGTTGGTCAGACATTTCACATTACGTCTACTGATCATTAATGTAACTGGAATAATGTGAGGTGTGTTTTAAGAGAAAGTTCTCGGCAGTAGAAGATTAATATTATTCAAAACCAGAAATGTTATTTTGCATGTTTGCATGTTACCGTCTGGATGTTCATCCACTGTCAATAAGAGCTAATCTGTGAGGAAGAGCTCATGTTTTGGGGAAACAAAGGGCCGTTTGACGACGCCGTCACAGACGCGAGGAGTGGCTCGGAGCGAGACAAACGGAGCACTGATGTTGGGTCCCGACAAAAGCGTCTCTTGTCCGGACACTCCAGAGAATTCAACTCTCAAATCTCAGCAGAGAGTTATTCTTATTGTCCTCAAAAGAGAGAACTGGCACGCAATAGTGCAGTTAAGTCTTCAGACTCAGAATCACTGTTGTTGAATTTTAAGTCTTCTCAACCTTTTGTAACTTCAAGCAGCAGTGGGTAGAAAATGGAGTAAATATGATTAAAAAAAGTTATTTTTATAAAACGGTCACTATATCCTGACAGTTATCTGAAAAAAATCATGTGCCTCTGTGTCCTCCGGTGCTCCTAACGGCATCTGCAAGGTTTCACAGACCGGGGGACAACAACCAATCAGAGCCGAGCTGCCGTCTCTGAGCAGCTGTCAATCACTTGCTTAACTCCGATCAAACGGTCAAACTAGGCAGCGCTGATCAAATATGAATCAATATTCTATTACTGTTCTGTTACTCCTCAGATGTTCTCGGAATCATCTTGTAGTGTACTGTTGAGCTGTAAAATGAGAAAGTTTGTGACCCGGCAGCCATGTTGAGATCAGTTGAAGAAATACCAAGCACCGCCCACCAGCCGGAGCACAAACTTCCTCATTTACCAGCTAAACAGTGCACTACAAGATGTTTCTGAAAACATTTGAGGAGAGAAATATGCATTACAGTAACAGAATATTGATTCATATTTGATCAGCGCTGCCTAGTTTGACCATTTGATCGGCGAGTGATTTACAGCTGCCTCTGTTGAATGAACAGCCAATAGGAACGCTCTCTCTCAATGAAATGATCTGTGATTGGTCAAAGTCTCCCGTCACGGGAAAGTCTGAAAACAGACCCATGAGGAGGAGCAGAAGTCTAGTTTTCTCTCAGAACACTTGAATTACAATATGCTGAATGTCATTTTTGCCCAGTGATGCCAGAAACATTCTGCCTACTGTAGGTTTAAGGCCTACTTCCGAGGACCACCTTCCCAAATAAATGAGAAAAAAACATGACATGACAAAAACAAAGGAGAAAAAGTAAACTGCTTACCTAATTACATCACTTTATTAGGAATCCAAATTGTAATGTATTCAGGTAATTTCCTCACTACACCCTTTGGAGCTTTTACTGGGTTGTCTCGCACATCTCTTTTTCATTTAAAGAACTCTATTTTGTGTCACTGCATCAGAGGGAACGTTAGTTAGTTAACAGTGGCAACAGTTAAATGCCTGAGCGATGAAATGAGACCAGCAGCCAGCTCCGTATCTCCTCGTCTGTTATTTCCCGCCTTGTTTCCGTCTCTGCCTTCTTTTCTGTTTAGCTTTCCAGCTATAAACTTTGATACACACCCGGACAAAAGCATGACTGTCCCTCTTTGTCTCCGTCTTCTCTGCTCCCAAGTATTGCCAACTTTCCTCCAGTTGTTTTTATTTATCTTTATATCTCCTTCCTGTTCATCCAGTTCCCTTATTATGTAGCCACATAATAGAATAATGGGGACACATTGAACTACCCACTAACAGGCACCGTTTCCTCTCCCTCCTCTTCGCCACTTTGTCTCTTTCACTTTTCAAGGGAAATCCAGGGAGGGTCCCTGACCGCGTTGCCGGACTGATTAGATCCTCGTGACCATGCAACAGCTACCATTCATGCTATTTAAAGCGCTATTTGCAGATCATTTAACAGTCAGTGTTTGTGAGTAGAACCGCATACCATGTCTCTTGGGGTGTGACGCTACGCAGTGAAACACCATTTCCCTGAGAAATAACAAACCCGGGAAGGATTTGGTTTTAAGAAAATAGAGAAAACTGGGAAAGTGTGCCTCTTCCTTCCTGTGTGTTAGTCATTTTCATCTCCCAACAACCAATGTTTTTTTGAGTGCCGTGTTGCTGTGTCTGAACGGGAAATTCAAACATTTGAGGTTGCAGCAGGTTGATGTTTGTGCTCTTGCAGGGTTCCCTCACACTTCTTGGCTTGGTCTGTTTATATGTGTTTGAGTGGGAGACGCACAGAAGAGACCGGAAAAGACAGAAGTCAACAGTAGTCCAAGTCCAAATTACAGGAAACACTACAACAACAAATGATTTTCAACTGTTAACCCTGCAGGGTTGAATACCGTTAACTGAGATCCTTGTATTTCACAGGAATAAACGTCAAAAAATACACCCTTTGTCCACAAAAAACAATACTGGTAGGATCCCAGGATTGTTTTATGTCTTCAACCGTGTAACTGTGCTGCTGCCTATCGTGGCCAGGACAGAGAGTTTTTAATCTCTTAAGTAGTTTTTACTCCTGATTAAATAAATCAATCACCCCGATCAGAGCAGCTCTTACAGTCACCCTGCAACCACATTGTCTCGTCAGCGCTGTGTGATAAATCAGATATTACCAGTGACAGTCTTCTACTGAAAGCCAGTATGAAGCGTGTAATGCATCATGGAAACTGTTACAGCTGTGTACATAACAGCTGAGTTCTTACAGTATGTACACAGCTTTGTGTCGTTTCTCTTCTTGTTCCAGACCGGAAAATCTACTTTAGTTATGTCTGTTACTTAACTAAACTACACTTTTGGTTACCTTGATAACAAAGTACATTATATATCTATTCAACCTAACAACAATGTGCACGATGCATTAACGCATACATTTCATTTTAGACTTAGTCTTTTACATTTCATTTTCTTTTAGTGAGTTAATCTATTGTTTGAGGGCACATCAGGCCTCAGAGAAAGTGACTCCGGGACACTCATGCATGTTCTGTTCATTCATGCAGCTACAATCTTACAAAAAGCATGTCCAAAAGGACTGTAACGGTTCTCTTGAGAAAGAATAATTTGATTTTGGGAAACATGTCCGTGTATTTTAGTCTCGTGTTCCAATATCTGACTTCCATGTTATGAAAGAGGAACTGATGTCATGACCTGTTCTTCTGGTGGACGCTTGCAAAGGTCTCTATCATTTTGTATATTGTAAGGGTCATAATAAGATCTAGTAATGTGTCAAAAATTAATGCAAATATAAAATGTAGATATAATAAAGTAATTTTCGATCAATTTTGAGGTAAATATTGGAGTACCCATTTTTTAATGAATACATTTTTACATTTTAAACATTTTTAATTAATAAAAAAACAATTTTAAGGTCCATGTTCTGTCATATATTTTTTCATTACTTTTCCTGGTGTTTTAGATTTTTGCCGTGGTATCGCCTCGGTATCGAGGTATTTAGGCAGGGTATCGTATAGAAGTCCGAATTTTGGTATCGTGACAACACTATAAGGAACTGATGATAAGATATGTTAATGGAGAGGATGAAACTACCTGGGTAAGATAAGGTAAGATAAGATAAGATAAGATAAGATGAACCTTACCATATAAGGTATCAAAGCAGCAACAGCAGCAAACAGAGTGAAACACAGGAGGTACAGTTATACGAAAATGATTAAAACAATAAATAGAGATATAAAAGATACAGAGTGAATGGGTGAACATAGTGTGTGCAGTCCGTCAATAAATAAATGTAATATGTACTGTACATATGTGCAGTCTATAAAGTGGTATATAGGATGTATAGTGTAAAGTAAGTGTAAAGTGCGCCAGTGGTTAGAAGTCCAAGGTGGTTGCAGATAGTGCGTGTTTATTAGGTAGAATCAAAATGTCACTTTGATAACAGTGTCCGGATTAGAAAGAGACTCCATCTCTTTTTGTTATATGTGAAGGAATAATGTTGGAACGTTGGAAGTTCTGTTAGAGTTATCTGTCACATTTAGTTCTGCTAAATGTAAAAGCATGCACTCTGCAGGATGGGACTACAGGTTGAGTAACTGAGAAACCAGGAAGACCGGAAAAGCACGGTATCCGGAGTGTACGTACGTCATACCGGGGTTTATCACAAGGCTTTACGAGCTAAAGCTGAATGAAACTAAGTTCTGTTTTTAACCCTTTCAGGATCATGCTTGATCTCACCACGTCTGTGCAACAGCCACGACTCAATGAGCGATTAAAGATGAATAACGCTTCAGTACAGTTATACTTATAATTAAATAATACCAATAGCTGAGTTTCAGTACTAATACAATTTTCAATATTTCATTTTAAAGGGACTATTTGTAACTTTCAGAAATGCTTGTTAACAGCGACACCTGTGGCCGTGAAATCAACGAAAGTCAGCGTCGAGCTCGCGCTTGCTCGCTCTAAATAGACATGGACGAACATCGCTCAAAACAGTGAGGCGACACACGTCAGCTAAAAGCACAATATCACTCTATATTTCAGCTGCTTGGCAGTAATGTTAGCTGACCAGACAAAGGTCTCTCCATGAATCACTGCTGATCCTAGTGTTGGCTTTTCCTGCCTCAGCGCAGGCTCAGGCAGCGGGGCTACTCAACGAGTTACGTTATCGCCTCCCGACCGCAGCCGGCAGCCGCAGGGAGACACCGGCACCCGGTCGGTGACGAGACGACAACGTAACACGTGGAGGAGACCCGTCACTTCACAAGACACGGAAACCTCTGTTGGTCTGGAGGAGCTGCAGCAGTTATTTCTGCACAAACGTCCACTGTACATTCACTAGATATTCTCAGAGCTAAACTAACTCTTCTGCAGTGTGGGGTGAGCACGCGTTCACGTCTAGTAGAGGTGGAGCGAGTACGCGAGAACGCGTGCGCTGTCTGAGTGAAGGAGAGCAGGCAGCGGAGACGAGGCTCCAGCCACACGTGAGCGCGCATATGCGAACGCGCATGTGTGGCGACCCACTACATTTATACGCTTAAAAAGTTACAAACAGTCCCTTTAACAAATATGAACATGTTTTTTTCTACAAAAAAGTCCCGAGTGTAAATATTGTCCAAACATAAGCAGCTGACAAGATGTTAACATTTTAACTCTTATGATCCAATTGACAAGATCAAATTTCTTCTTCTCAGAATCATAAACCAGAACGCGTCGACTTCATACTGCTGAAACCAGCCAAATCTTTCCAGTGACAGTGGTATCTCCTCTGTCCATTGAGGATAAATGCTCATAAATCTGTTTAGACGTCACATAAATCACCTTATTACCTCAGACTTTGCGTAATAATTACCAACTTCTGACTTTTCCTCCGATATAATCCAATGACTGTTGTCTGTGCGTATATGGTAACAGCACAAATAGAAACCTAAATGTCAAAACAACGTTTGGCTAACAAGCACCAGCATATCATCATAACAAACTACAGTATTGGTGTATATAAGCAACAAAAACTTGCAGTACAGAAATGACCAACAAGACTGGATCAAAACGATTGAAAACTATACATACTAGTTTGTCAGGAAGGAGTTTAAATAACACTCAAACTGTCGTTAAATGTTGGCGAGGAAAAACTGTCATGACCATTTTCAAAGGGGTCCCTTGACCTCTGACCTCCAGATCAGTGAATGTAAAATTAATTTCCAATGATGGAAGTGATGCAATGGCACAATCATGAAAAAATGATGTCTTTGTCTTGAATATTTCATTTAGTATCAACATATTACAGCTTTCTTCAAAAATACATATTAGGTTCAAAACAATGTGCTGATATTGACGCGTCAATCTGTTGTTACTGAGCCAAATCCCATATCCCATATATCCTAGATGAGTAGCTACACACAAACAAAATGGGGGGTAACTGACTGAGTTTCTCTGCATCATGCAGGCCGAGTCAGCTCCGTCCTGCAGCTCTGGGTCTCACACAGTATCTGTTCATTACTGTAACAGCGTTGGAAGCAGAGCACCAAACAAGCTGATGGCTGAATAACTGCTCCACATTACAGTCACAGTATTCTGTCTCTAAAGACGCAGACACAGGCACCAGTCAAATGATCTACTGGCCATAAATGAACTTTAATGGACTTTGCTCTGCACATAGTAACCGGAGATTGATCAATAAAGAGCAGAGAGAGGACTGGGCTCTAATATAACGTAGGAACAACAGAGACAGCCTGTTTTTACTGATCAAAAGACAGAGACTCAGAAACAACATGTGGCTGGGACTCTGTTTGGTGTGTTGCTTTCAAACATCGAGGTAAATACTGGATGCTAAACGTGGACTCTAGAGTCTAAAAATAGTTTAACAACTGCTGCTACTATAGAAGGCATGCCGAGGCCTAACCCTGGCACACACACGGCCTAAACACAGTGTGGTACATCGACAAGAAACATTAAATGACTTGGTAAGATGTATGTTTTTTGCAGTGTGCGATATATTTGCATACTTTTGAGCTCTCGTTAATATTTAAAGATTCATCACCCCACACATTCTGCAGAAACAAGCCAAGCCACATGAGAAATGTACCATATTTAAAAGACACTTCACAGCACCTTTAAAGCTTCAGAGAAGTCCACTTTCCAAGTAAGATTCCCAGTGAGTGTACTTAAATGTTTTATTTGGCTTTAAATTCGTTTTAAGAAAATGTGTAGGAAGTCACACTTTTTTTTCCCCCTCTGACGATTAAACGCGACCACATGGAAACAATCAACCCACTCTCCACCTAAACACGTGTGTGCTTTCCTTACGCCGCACCACTTCAATGAGACGCGGTGCAAAAACAAACTCATTAACCTTCTGAGTTAACTCACACAACAAAAATATACGACTACCTAGAAACGGAAGTAGTTCTCGAGTATTAAAAAAGTATTGCAATACAATACACATAGCAGCCATTTTGAATCCCCCCCACTGTAATGATTCAGGAGCATAGGAAACGTCACACCGTGATCATCGGCAGACCAACGTCTGAGGATCTCAAAGAGCGAGGGGGCAACATGAGGCAATGTCATATATATGTGTAACCCATTCCAGGTTACCTCTCTCCCAATACAACATTCAGGACCACGATCAATCTCCATTTTATATCTGACCCCGTCCTCCTAGCTCTCTTCCTCACAGACTCCCACCTTTTCCAGTAACTCTCATTCACTTCCCCAAACTTGGCACTCTTGCATGAACACACACTCATCCACCCACACACACGGGTTCTGCTGTGTCCTCTATCAATGATTTACAGGTGTTGTACATATTCACCTTGACTGGACTAGACAAGATGTTCAAATGTTTTCCCATCATCTGCTCTGCAGCTAGAATACACACTGTGGCAGAGATCACCTCATTATTCTTTAGCTGAGAAGCATGAACTTTTCATATATTTATATTAACCTCTTAAAGCCCTACAGGGTGCTGGGAGGTGTGGTTTGCCTAGACAGGCATGTCCAAAATAAATCAAGAAAAGCTCCACAGCTACCAGGTCTATATGTATGATCTTGGTCTCTATGGATAGGTAAGAACTCAGAGGATTCATGTCTGAGTAAACTTCGATGAACCAAAAGAAAAATCTACATTTTTATCCTCTCCTAAAATGTTTTCTAGATTAGACAGTGGATAACATCATTATAGCAATGATGCCATACACAGAGACGCCACTGAATTCATTCAGCAACTCCTCGACTACAACTGTGCCAAAGCAGATAGAAATAACACAAAGCACATAGATGCTACAAAGGTTTTAGTCAGGAAAGGACCAGGCGGACTTTCCACTTGGCACACTTGGATACCCAAAGTGTGCCAAATGGGTTTTCTACCTCTTGAAAGGGAATCTGGCTCTAAAATACTCCTGATATCCACTACAGGAGGCTGTGTGCACACAATGGAGCCTTTGGCCGTGACATTTACCCCGTGCATCATCACATTCTACCATTGTGCATCATCACATTCTACCATTGTGCATCATCACATTCTACCATTGTGCATCATAACATTCTACCATTGTGCACAGTAGAAAATCAACAAAAAACTGTATAATTTTGACTCCAGATGGAGTAGTTTTATTATAATAATGAAATATGATCAAGTAAAACTTAAATAATAACAAATAAGATCAATAACAATGTAAATAAGATAACAAAAAATAATCCAAAGTCAAGTATGTACATTCAATACAAAAATATTATAAAGTAAAAATACAATTTCTTGTGCCTTGATTTTGTAACTAAAATATTGAAATCATTGCCAAGCAAACATTGTTTGGACAAAATACACTTTGTTTTAGAAGCATTAAGGCCTCGTCTTTTAGAAACTATTCGGAAACAAGGCAACGCCCTACCCCCTACTAAAGTAGGGCTAAATGTTTTGCCCTTTTAGAACTAATGGAATTAGTCTATTGAGCACAATCTAGCTTGTCATTAGCTCACCTTCCTCAGGATAAAGTCAGTAGAAGACAAATATGGTCTGTCTTGTTGATGCTTTCCAGGTTTTAAAAACTTCATTACTTGCTTGTATTGCAACACCTGTACTCTGTGTCCCCGGTGCAAATTTGAATTTCATATTAGTTAAATAGTTTTCGAGTTCTGCTCCGGAAACGAAATAGAAGTCGAAAAAATGTGGGCACCCTGGACTTCTAACCCCCAAAAGGCACAACTAGACCACACTGTCAACAATCATACCTAATGTGAAGTTCCTCAGTTAAATAGTTTTTCAAGTTCTGCTCCAGAAACGAAAGTGTGACACACGAAAGAACGGAAGGATGGACGGACACGCGGAGCGCTATATACCCCCGACTACGTTGACGCGGAGGCATAAAAAGACCACCACAGCACTTTATGAAGTTTTTAAAGGCAGTGTTATAACACAGAGCTTAGCCAAACCCGGTACCGGGTTCTCATCAATTCACTGTCATTACCACGAGACACAAAGTACAATTTTATCGCAAAATGCACAATTGTTATGCTTAACTGTTACAACAGTTAACCCGCTATACTGGGATTACTAGACTTATTTCCATCTATGCAGTTCATCATTAGGAGGAGTTGTTTTTACTCTTTTTTTTTGAGTATTCAGACTTTTTGGTCAGTACTTATTTTTTATTTCGAAATGCTATTTACGTTATTCTTACAATAATTACCTTAGAACTACCATAGAAGGAGGGTATGCTTTCACCGGCGTTGGTTTGTTGGTTTGTTGGTTTGGAGGATTACTCCAAAAGTCTGCGATGGATTTGAATGACATTTTTGGGAGGGGTGGGGTGTAGCACAATGAACAATCCAATTTTTTTAAGCATTACGATCAGCTAGAACATTAAGACCTCTGGGTTTAACACATACGCAGTGTAACTGATGACGCGTTGATGACGCATGACTTCTTTCCTTCAGAGAGAGAGACAGAAAGGGGAGTGGGGAACAGCTGTAGATTTTGCGTTTTTTCACATTAAACTCGGTGAAATTACAGTTGAGTTCGACCAAAACACACTTGGTGATTGTTGGAAGGAGTAACGACGGTTTAGGTGAGTTTAATTTTGCTTCTGTCCAGTTTGAAAGAAGTGTTTTACGATGCTCCGCTACGTACAGCTGATCTCAACATAAACAAAAATACACGTGGATGATGGCACAAGCTGAACGGAGAGGGGGGCTGAGGTCTGCGCTCTCCGAGTGCCATTCTAGTTTCACTATATTTTGATTAGATAATTTAAAACAATAGAGAAATTGTTAGTTTATTTTACTTAAAGGTCCAGTGTGTAGGATCAGGTGGTATCTAGCGGTGAGGTGAGGAGAAGTGAAGCCTCTCCCGTGTGTCAAGTGTGTTGGAGAGCAACGGTGACCGAGGTGTGGTGTACGTGGTGTACGTGGGAAGTGAGTGGTGAAGCAAGAGAGAGAGAGAGAGCGCTGGCGACGGGAGCGAGTAACGTTATCGACTCCGGCCCAAGCAAGAAAAGTTAACAGAGTTTAGTTTTTCTGGGCTACTGTAGAAACATGGCGGTGCAACATATCAACGGTTCATTTTAAGGTAACGAAAACATAACAATTCTTATTATCAGGTAATTAATTATACACTAAAGAAAACATACTTATTAACATTATATTCCATTTCTGCCAATAGATCCCCCTAATTGTTACACACTGGTCCTTTAAGTATGATTCATATTTATTAGTTTAATGTATTTTGAAATGTGCATCGTTCAGCTATAGCATGGATTCTATATCGGAACATATTCAGAGTTAAATAACTCGGATTTGGGTTGGGGGACATTTTGCTTTGTGTTTATGTGCACCAGTCCATGTAGAATATGAATACAAGTGAATCAGACTCACTGAGATGGAGTAGATGAGAGCAGCAATCCCAAGCGGCAGGCAGCAGCACATCAGGGTGAAGATGGAGTAGCCCAAGTAGTCGTTGACGGGGTGTTCCAGCGGGCCTCGAGTCACATACACCGCGGGCTGGACAGTGACATAGGACGGCTGTCCTGGGTACTCCTGACCCGTGGGGTACTGCTGTTGTCCAGCTGGACCTCCGTACTGCGGCGGCGGGGGTCCATAGCCCTGCAGGCCACACACAGGAAAAACTATTCAAACTCACTTTCAGTTACAAAGAAAAGAGGTTTTAGAGGGGGAGTGAATTACAGTAATCTGGGAGGCTTCACAGGAAACGAAACTACAACTCAACCAGCAGGCACTCAGTGATGAAATACTCACATGATTAGGGATGGACAGATACAGAGTACCGATCCAATACTACTGTTTAATTAATAAGCTGCGTGCCTCACTGTGTGGAAGAGACTAGGATTATTACTTCATGTTTAAGGCAACAACAGCTTGACTTAAACATTGCTTTCCTACCTTTGTAAAACAAAATGTGACCAATAAATAAATAGATAATATAACATAAATTTAGTGAACTGTTATATATTATTATAATAATACATTTTACACCAACAACTTGGCAAAATTAAGTGGAATTACAATTCAGGTGTAAACCTTTTTAATGCAGCAACAAATTGGTATTAAAAATAAAAAATTCCAGTATATAATATATATAAACTCGGAAAAAAAAGTTTGGAAATTTGTGTTTGGTTGATTATTTCTCTGTTGTTACAATGCTAATTGGCATTGTATTTTACATCGTTGGAAAGCCTGTTTATTTACCTTCACAATGATGTCCAACTTGTAAGAATCATGCATTTGTGGGATGAGCAGCACAGCTGATTATGTGGGTAGTAGATATACTCCCATATGAGTTTTTCAGAGGATACGTGTGCTCCAAGAGACACCAGCAGAAAGAGCGCAAGCACCACATTTAATAGTCTTTCTGTTATATCTATATTTATATTACATATTACATTATATAACATTATATGTACATAATATTTGTGCATCTATCCATTTTTTTGTATGTTTTTTTATTGTTTGGATATGGGACAAGCCCCCAAGAAGAGCGCCGGTCTGATGACAATTTTCGTAGTGGCCAAACAGCGGTACTACAACTTTTGTGTCCGTCACGTGATGCTATTGGGCCCAAAAATACTTTTTCCCATAGACTTACAACGGGAAAGAGACGTCTGTAACTTGGTAATTTTTTTTGAGGTGAATCAACTTCCCAGTGCGAACACTTGAATAGTTCTTATTTAAATCATTAGGTCCTAAAAGTTGTAAAACGCACTAACAGCTGAATCCAGAGTTATTTCCCTTCCTCCGTTCACGTGAATGAGATCCAGGTGTTAGCAAGCCGTGACAGCACTGTGACAGTTGACCGTGACCCCATGACCGAGCGGACGCTACTGTGCCTGCTCCATGGGACCGACGGATGCAGAAGATCCAGGTACTTTGTCAGACGGAAGTCGAGCCATTTAGGCTTCATGCGCCACTGAACAACTCTCATAGGAATTTTTTCATTATACATTCTTCATACTATTATATTTAAATACACATTATATATTATATCATATGTACAGTATATTTGTTAATATTTTATCAATTTTATTCCATACATTGCTTGTGGTCATCCACGTGCACATGTATGCGTGAAGGTATGTGTAGACTACCTTATGAAATGTTGGGTGTCACTTTTGACCAAAAAAATATTGTGTTCATTTTAACTTGAGTTTTAATAAATGTGTTTTAATCCATGAATCCGTGAAAAATGGCTGAAAATGAATTATTATCTTTAATGCCCTTTTTCTCAAAAATAATGGTTGATGACAGTAAAACTTTTGGAAGAGCATAGCTCATAGAATATTTGGTGTAGAAAGATAATCTTGGTATTACCATAAAGCTGAGACGTTCCTCTTTACAGACGTACAGAAAAATCAAAGTGTGTATCTGAGTCAAAGTGACTCAAAAATTATGGAGCAGGTCACATAAATGAAAGAACAATCTGTGATCTGAGTTTTAATTAATTATTATCTTGATATGATCGAAGTCTGTAGGCTAATTCATAATTTAAACAAGAGATTTTATTTGACACCAACAAGTCTGAACTAGATACTTCAGGATGGGTTAACTGAAAAAGTAGGTACTTTCAGTGGTGGTCTCTGGTTTACCATCAGCAATTACAGCTGATTTAGTTATAATCAGCAATAAATAATCATTAATTCAACTTGAATATTTAGATCCTCCATATACTGTATATGAAAGAACAAATTGTGATCACCATTTACTGAGTTTGATTTAATTATTATCTCGATTAGATGGAAGTCTGTTAATAATTTAATAATAATATTAACAGTAAGCACTTCTTCAAGGAAAATAGGCAACTAAAGATCATCTCAAGAACCTTTCCAATACTAACGTGTTCATTCAATAATAATAATATAGGACAGAAAATACAAATAGAGTTCTTCATAGTCCCCACATCTACGGCAATAATTACATGGAGGAATGAGGTTCAAATTGCGAAGAAAACTCTAGAAAGAAATTAGCATTAAAATAGATAGTCATTGTCTTAAATTAGCATTAATATAATAGATAGTCATTATCTTTTCTATCATTGTAATGGGGGTGTAGCATCCCGTTATCTGCTACTAAATGATTCCACTTGTTGTTATTAGTAGATGTATACATCTATATCTAATAGAGGCCCGGTGGTGGTGGTGGTGGTGTTGGGCTGGTTACCTGCTGCTGTGGAGGGTATCCCCCCGGGCCTTGCTGAGGGTATCCCGGGCCTGGCTGAGGGTATCCCGGGCCGGGCTGAGGGTATCCCGGGTAGGGCTGGTCCTGGTAGGGCGGAGGGGGATTGTGGCCCATGGTGGACTTCTCATCGGACCAGTTGGTTGGAGGAGCGTTGGGAGACTTAGTGGGGTCCATAATGAACAAACAAACTGGGTTTTCAGACGAAACCAAACTCCCTTTTTAGAGCCGTATTATTCTTGAAGTATTTAAGGGTCAATTTCTCCCGTCGCAGAGTTTTCTTTTACACCCTGCTGCTACAAAGTGAATGTCCAAGTGCGGACTGGTGTTTCACTTGATTTAGTCATTAGTGTCAAGTCAGGCAGAGCGAATACGGAAGTTCCGGTCAGGACTTTCAAATTAAAAGCACCGTGGAACATGAGCTGAGTTTGTTGATAGCATGGACATGGTTTGAAGGGCCTAAAAGAGTGAAAGTGGATGAAGAACAGTGTTGCCAGATCTCTTGAGAGAAACAAGCAACCATAGAAACATATAGAAACATCCCCCCCCACCCCTCCCTAAAAAAAGCCCCAAACAAGCAACCTTACCTACCTACCACAATATGAGAGACAGAGGTGGACATTTGATTACTTCATATACATGTATGAATTTATTTCATTTGTTTTGCATGCATTTCATTTCATTTTTGCATCGCATTTCATTGCATCCATTTTTAAGCTCGTAAACTGACATTTTTTATTATTTTGATCAATATTGAGATCTGATTATATATCGTTTACTGTATATATCGTTCCTATTTTTAATATTTTCCCCTTGTTTATATTGTTCCTATTTTTACATTTCCTTCTATTTAAATTGTTCATATTTTGTTTCACTTTTGTTTTGCTTTTTGCACCGTGATGTTTCTTACTTTTTGTTTTTACAGATGCTTCTTGTTTCTGCACTATCTCCCTTTGCTGCTGTACACTGCAAATTTCCCCATTGTGGGACTAATAAAAGAATATATTATCTTATCTTATCACGATTATTCATTGATTTAATTTTATTGCAAACAGAGCGCTGCTTTCACTTCCATGTTGTGCTTCATTCTAGCTGTCAAAAATTTTAATTGCTATCCTTTTCCTTTGTTATTGCCATATAAAAGTGGTTATTTGCATAAAAAACACATAATTCAAATGATTAGGAAATAAATGATTGTATGTTTATCTAAATACTTGCTTTGATTAAAAAAAAAATCTTGGCATTTGTAGTTTTAATTATATATTATAAGCTAGTCAGGGCTGTTAAACTGGTCATAATTCTCTCCCTAATATCTATTTCATATTGCAGTGAAAACATCTTCAAACAACTGGATTTATTCAAGTTTCTCACAAAAAACTAAATTTTACAAGATTACATTTGATCGCACCATGATAGCCTTATAATTTACTTAGCCTACTTAATTTCTTAATTCTTAATTTAAACAAAAACATTGGGTTTGTCACTTGGCTTTTATAGGACTCTGGACAACATCAGCAGTTGGCTTGCATTGCTGTCTATGTCTATTCCACACTATAAACTTTCCATATAAGGACATTAAAATTAAAATAAATATAAACAAAAGCTCCGCTTCATCCTCCCACACATACAACTTAACCAAAAACACACCTTCAATTATGAAACAAACATGAAATATACAAAAGTGCAAGGGAGTCAACTTGTCAGACATTCAAAGTAGCTTCAACACATTTCATACACATACTCATTATCATCA